>NW_024412415.1:11028854-11033330 GCF_014898765.1 Herpailurus yagouaroundi | reverse complement strand
GGGAAATTTTTCAAAAAAGATCACAAGGGTTCCAGAAATATGGGGGAAAGAACCAATTTAAATACAAAAATGAAAGCCTAACTTATTTTCAAAGAGTACCTGATACCAACCAAATGTGGATCCTGGCATTATACTATACTTCAAATAAAAACATTTCAGAACATCTTGGACATGTTTAGTAAATGTGTAAGCCTATTCATTCAATTGTATCCTTTTAGTTATTTTCAGCTAGTATTTTAAAAAATAAATTTAACTTACTTTCCCTACCTCTATAGATAATATACTTACCAGGTCTAAAACTAAGGAGAATTCTGGTGTGCTTCTTGTTTTCAATGGAAGAGCAGGTTTCCTATTTAGTTGTTCTTCTGTCAGTGGTGGAACATGTTTGATGAAATAATACCTATAGATCAAATTTTTTTAAAAATCTCAACATTTCTATTTTTTATAAATAATATTAAACATATTACTAAATTCAGCTCATATTTAAATCTTTTTAAAATAAATCTTCAATTAAATAATATCCATTTAACCTAGTAAACCAAACCTATGAAACATAAATAAAACTGAAAATATATAAAATTAGTACTTCAGTAACCCAGTAAAATTATTAATACCTAAGGGTCACATGTTCTTTGCAATATACCATTGAGCCACCCTTCCACACACACACTTTCATTCTGCTCCAAGAATGAAAGGAAAATAAAAGACAAAAAAAAAACACAAAAAACTCACGGGTCAAATACTTCCCAGTCTTCTTCATAGGTGGCCTCTGCATGAGCTGACGAATAACCACTATCTGGAGTTACTGGTGCTATTTAATAAAAGGAAAAACAATATGTTAGTTTTAACTCACTGTGAGTATACATTTTTACTGATTTTATATAAGATTTTCCTGACCCTTTGTGTATTTTAGGTTAAAGATATGACAGAAATAACTTGTAAACAGTATTTCAAAGCAAATTTCTTAACACATATTTCTTAACACAAATTTCTTAACTCCAGAAGCAAAGGAAAAAACTGCCATTACAGATAAAATGGCAAGCTAGATCATGGCTAGTAGAATT
Source organism: Herpailurus yagouaroundi (assembly GCF_014898765.1). Lineage (NCBI taxonomy): Eukaryota > Metazoa > Chordata > Mammalia > Carnivora > Felidae > Herpailurus > Herpailurus yagouaroundi. Next base: position 11,032,266 of record NW_024412415.1, on the reverse strand, counting down.
AACATCCTTAATAGCAAAGAAAAAATTTACTACTTATTGCTAGAAAAATATACTCCACCAAACTTCAATTTCTAACTGAATGGCGTCTATATGTGTAACCATAAAAACTTCATGCTGCCTCTTGCAGCAGTAACATTTTTCAAAGTACCTTGTACATACATAGGAAGTCAATATATATGTGTGCTGACAATAGACCCAAAGGTAGTTTTTAACCTGAGATCTATGAACATTCTTTAAGAGGTTCATGAAACCCCCTTGTGCACTTATGTTGTATGTACATTTTCCCAGGAACCTCAAGGCTATCTAAAATCTTTTAAAAGTTAAGAAATGCTGTTCTATTTAGAAACCACTGCTTCAGAGGAGGCTTTATTTTACTTCTAATTTACAAGCAACCTAAAAATAATCATGAAGCAATTCTATATGCCATGACACATGACACATGGTATATGTTTAAGCTAAAATTCTATCAACTGACAGAGCTTTAGAAATTATGCTGGAAGGGGCACCTAGCTTGCTGAGTCAGAAGAATGTAGGACTCTTGATCTCAGGGTCTTGAGCTTGAGATCCACAATGGGTGTAGAGATTACTTAAATAAATAAAAAAACCTTGCTGGGAATTTTCCAAGACAATAATTACAACTTAAATTCAAGAAGACAAAAGATAATATTATTAGTCAGAGGTAATGTTTCAGACAAAAGCTTAAGTTGGATGCTACAGACTGAATGTTTGTGCCCTCCCAAAATGGTATTTGGAGGTGAAGATTTTAGGATGTCATGAGGTCATTAGGGGGGAGCCCTCATGAATAGGATCAGTGCCCTTATAAAAGAGACTCCAGGGACACCTAGGTGGCTCAGTTGGTTAAGCGTCCAATTTGGACTCAGGTCATGATCTCGTGGTTTTGTGAATTCAAGCTCCACATCAAACTCTCTGCTGTCAGTGCGGAGCCCCTTTGGATCTTTTGTCTCTCTCTCTCTCTCTCTCTCTCTCTCTCTCTTTCACTCTCTCAAAAACAAACAATGGGGCGCCTGGATGGCTCAGTCGGTTAAGCGTCCAACTTTGGCTCAGGTCATGATCTTATGGTTCATGAGTTCAAGCCCTGCATCAGGCTCTGTGCAGATAGCTCAAAGCCTGGAGCCTACTTGGAATTCAGTGTCTCCCACTCTTTCTGCCCCTCTCCCACTCATTCTCTTTCCCTCTCTCTCTCTCTCTCTCTCAAAAATAAACATTAAAAATTTATTTAAATTATAAAAAAAATAAACATTACAGAAAAAACAAAAACAAAAAACAGAGACTCCAGAGAACTCACATAGCTTCTGCCATGTGAGGATGCATAAGACAGTTGTCTATGAACCTAAAAGCAGGCCCTTAACCAGGTCCTGAGTTTGCTGGCACTTTGATCTTGGATTTCCCAGCCTCCTAAACTGTGAGAAATAAATTTCTGCTGTGTATACACCACCTAGTCTATGGTAGTTTGTTACAGTAGCCCAAAAGGACTAAAATAGTGGAACACGGTAAAAACTGCTGTAATCTGTCTATAGGAATGGAATATTGGTGGATAATAGTCTTTCAGGACAAAAAGAAATCATTTTTGCTATTATGATATATTAATTTCTTACGTATGAATTACCTTGTAACATAGTATGTTCAGTGAATGCCAGATGTAAATAATAATTTTTGTCCATCTGTAATAACTTTATGCCAATGACAGTTCACTAGCACAAGGGTTAATAGAAAAATACAACTTCTAACCACTTCTGTTTCAAATTCCTATTAACCTCAGAAAAAGGGAGAAAGGAAGTAATATTTGAGAGCCTTCATGCTAAGCATTTTTCTTCTTTCATCCCATTTAGCCTTTAAAACCGTGAATTATTATTACCCTTTTAAAGCTAAGAAAACTGACTCAAGTGAGCTTAAATTGTCTAAAGTCACAAAGCTAAGTAAATGGTAGAGCCAGCCTCCTTCTGTCTTGTTCTCTTTGGCTTAGTTCTTAAGGAAAAGTAATAATCTTTGTCACTCATACTCATCTTTTAAGATCAGCAAAAATTTTACTTCTCTCCTGTCATGATACTCCCAGAGTAAATATAATATGCCACCTCATCATTTTGCTCATTTATTTGTAACAGCACTCACCACACTGTACAGTAATTTTTGTGTATACCTGGCTCATCAATTAGATCATTCACTCTTCAGGGTCAAGAAGCATTATCTTATTCATCTTCATAAACAATGCCCATCACAAAAAATAGATGTTCAATAAATGTTAGGGGACTAAATGAATGAATGAATGAGACAACAGGACTAAATTTTCCTTTTCCCCTCTAGAAATCACTATGGTTATAGAACTCCCTTCTCTATTTTCATAGTTGTCAGGGAAAAAAAAAAATACAGCAGCACAAAAATATAGAACAAATATCAAACACGAGGCCCAAAGCCCTGGACTTCGTCTACTTTACAATTCACTAGCTTAAACACTGGCAAAGTAATGAGCATAAAATGACAGGTCAAGAGTAGGTTCATTTGCAAGTTTTAACCACCCAAAATAAACTATGTGCACCATATTGATCTGCTTGTCAGATTCAATATTATTCTTAAATTACAACATTATAATTTAACATTACAGATATTAACATTACAGAGCCCAATCTTTTATTTGACCAAGTTAAAATAAATCTTTCCTATTTTATGTCACTTTTCATTTTGGTATGACTGGGTTGCACTATATAGAAATTTCATAATTGTATGCATTTTTTCTTTAAATGTTTTCAGCTGTTTGGATTGTAGTTTTTCAAGTTTCTCCTTTATATTCAAGGGAAGAACATTATTCTACTTCCTTACACCAAACTACATTTCTGAACCAATACATATGTGCAAATGCCTGGCATTATAAGAAATAAACAAATCTAAAAGTGCCTGGGTGGCTGTTGGTTAAGGGTCTGACTCCTTGATTTCAGCTCAGGTCACAATCTCATGGTTTGTAAGATTGAGCCACACATCAGGCTCTGTGCAACTTGCTTGGGATTCCCTCTCTCCCTCTTTCTCTGCCCCACCCCTGCTCATGCTTTCTCTCTCTCTCTCCCTCTCTCTAAATAAAAAAATAAACATGAAAAAAAAATTTTTTTAATCTAAATTAAAAGCCTAAGATCTTGTCCCTCTGAGAAACGATGACCGCCCTCAATTTTATTTCTGCTTTTAAGTATGATGGAACAGTTTCATCTTTTAGCTTTATGCATCTGTATACCACAACCCTCAGAAGTAATAAATTCTGATCTCATGTGTTCTACATTTCCATGACAAGTGGCTCAGGGACCAAACAATTACGTTAGGCTTTTATAAGGATCCAGAATTAGGCTGCAGTTTGAATACCGGGCAAGATCTAGGAACAGAAGCTTCTTGGGGGGGGGGGGGGGGGGGG
>NW_024412415.1:11018558-11028754 GCF_014898765.1 Herpailurus yagouaroundi | reverse complement strand
CGGATGTCATCTATATATGCAACAAATCTGAAGGTGTAAAGCTGCCGTTAGGTAGGGACTTCAGACTTAAGGGTCTGAGACTGGGTGCAATTACAATAAATATACTCATAAACATGAGCATCTATTTCGTTATTTGTGTTCAATTTCTCTAACTAGTAAAATCAGTACAAATAATTAAACTGTAAAATGATTAATTCTCAATCAACACAACCTTCTAAAAACTTTCAATTTCAAAATGACTGTATATCTGGGAGAAAGTTTTATTTTCGATTTTAATTGTCTTATGTTCAAGGAAGAAAAACATGCATTTGACATTAAATAAAAATAAATACCGTATTTTTCTAAATTCATGAAGATGCATAAGAAAAGGAATTTTCTTCACCTGTAAGGGGTGGGATATCACGATTAACTGTTTCTTCTGCTTCTTCTAAACCATTATTTATCGATGGTCTCACTTGAACTGCTTGATTTGAGTAAGCTGCTCCATTAGTTGATGTCGTAGTACTGGTAGTGATCTCATCCACCTGTTCCATATCAAGTTGTTTTACTATCTCTTCAGCTTCCACAGCCTGTCCTGGGGAATCAGATCCTGATGTTCCTATAATCAAGATTCAGTGTACTCACAACCATCATTTAAAAAATCAAAAGGGAGTGGCAGGATAGGATAGATGTTTTTAAGGGTACAAACTTATATAGCAAGCAAACATAAGCCCTAGAGACCTAAGGCACAACAGAATGCAGACAACAATATTGTATTATAATCATCAAACTTGCTGACACTAGAATTATTCCAACCACTAAAAAGAAAGGATGATTATGTAATGTGATAGAGGTGCTAATTATTGCTACATGGCAATCATATTAAAATATATAAATGTATCAAATCAACATGTTATACCCTTAAACTTACATAATGTTGTATATCAAATATATTTTAATAAAGGGTTTTTTTTAAATGCTTATTTATTTATTTTGAGAGACAGCGTGAGCGAGTAGGGGAGGGGCAGAGAGAGAGGGAGAGAAAGAATCCCAAGCAGACTCTGCACTGTCAGCACAGAGCCCCACACGAGGCCTGATCCCACAAACTGAAATCATGACATGAGCCAAAATCAAGAGCTGGTTGACTGACTCAACCACCCAGGTGCCCCTCAAATACATTTTAATAAAACTAAAATTAAATATTGAAAAATAAACTCATAAATATTTAGAAAAACTAAATGCAACAGACATAGAGCTAATGATCACTGTTTAGTGAGTCTCTTCTAGATATTTCAAATAATGAGGAATAAAGACTATTATAAGCTACAGTGCTACTGGTGAACAAAATTTTTCTTAAGAGTGTTCAGTTTAGAAACATCCACCTATATAGACAGTCATAATTTAGAACTTTAAAAAATTTTTAATGAGACATAATGGACATACGACATTGTGTAAGTTTTAGGTGTATGTGCTAATTTAACACATCTATATATTGCATTATGGTTACCAACCTAGTATTAGCTAATACCTCTATCCTGCCACATCGTTATCATTTTTTTGTGGTAAGAAAATCTAAGATCTAGTCTCTATGCAACTTCAAAGTATACAACACAGTACTGTTGATTACAGAACTTCTTTTCAATAAAGCAAATTATCATTAAGTGTCTACTATGAGCTAGGCATTGTGTGTGTGTGTGTGTGTGTGTGTGTGTGTGTGTGTGTATTTTTCATTATCCTCAAATTAGTCCAGTACTAAGTAAGCATCCTAGCCACTGTGGACAGAGGTAGTTATCCAAGAACGAGCTGTTACCCTAACCATCAGAACATTTTTATTCAGAGACACAAGAACAATTTCCTAACACGATTCCATCTCAGTAACAAAGACTGAAGTTAGTTTCCTAATCATACTCAGCCACAACCTAAATGACCCTGCTACCCAATTCTTCCACGATGAGATGACCCCAACTCTATTTCCTTATGGAATCCTCCAAATGTCATTTTCAAAAACAAAATCAACCTCCCATACTCTCAATTTTCTCAGACAACATTCCTTCTCCCTCAAAGCTTTAAATGTGACTTATTTCCAAAAAATCTCTTCCTGATACCTTTCCCCTCAAAGCTCTTTATTCTTCCATACTCAACATACTAAATGAATCAGAATTCATTTATTCCATTGCTGCCACCAAATCATTGGTTTTCCATTAACGTGCAAAAATCCCTCCTTCTTTGAGACTGATGGCACCTAGCTTTGTAGTTCTTCATTTATCCCCACTGCTGTCCTCTACCAACTGTTGCCAGCATCCTCTCTCAACCAGACGAATTTAACACCTAGCTACCAGTTTAATGCTCTATGAAACACCTGCTGGTTGTTACTACAGGGGATGTCAATGACTCATCCCTAAGACTAATCAAAGGTCTTGCGCTCTTAAGCTCCATCTTCATACACGCTGCTCTCTTTAGCAAGTACCATGACCATAACCTGGACATTCACAGTAAGAAACTGTTCATCTCTGAAAACTAAAGTTCAAATGTATCAATCCACTACCAAAACTTCCTAACCTTTTAATTACCTATTTCATATTCCCATTACATGTGACCTTATGTTTGATAAAGGCCAGTCTCATTCCAAACAATCCCTTAACAGCCCCTTCCCCACCCTTCTCATCTAGTCAGACTGCATGGTATATCACTTAATACACTCACAAGCCAGCAGCTTCAGTATTCTTGCTCCCTCGTCTTTCAAATGTCACCCATCATAGAAATCTCTCTTGAATCAATGTAACTTACAGGCTTACTGGATTATGTATGTATTTCTTTTTTTTTAATTTTTTTTTCAACGTTTATTTATTTTTGGGACAGAGAGAGACAGAGCATGAACGGGGGAGGGGCAGAGAGAGAGGGAGACACAGAATCGGAAACAGGCTCCAGGCTCTGAGCCATCAGCCCAGAGCCCGACGCGGGGCTCGAACTCCCGGACCGCGAGATCGTGACCTGGCTGAAGTCGGACGCTTAACTGACTGCGCCACCCAGGCGCCCCTGTATGTATTTCTTTTAATTATACCCAACAACAAACATTCTAAACCTTCACTGTTCTCTTCAGTCCCCGCCACCAGGAATCTCAGCACATGGCACCATCTCCTCCTTCAAAGAAAAAGTAACTTACCAAAAACCAACTTCTTCTGCCCATTTATTTCCGCACACACCTTCACAGCTTCTTTCCTTTAGCACTAAAGAAAAATATCTCTTTTCCCTCTCTTCTCCATTCTAATCCTTCTACTATCTGTTCCCATAATCTCATCATTGTCAGCAGACTCCAGAAACTTTCTTCATTAGTTATTTTCCCCCTATTTTCAACCTCTTCCTATGAGACTCCTCCCTGAGGCTTAAAAACATGCTGGTCTCTCACAAAGAGAAACCACTCGAGACTTGGTAACCTCTCTAATTTTATAGTCAAGTAGTTCGTAACAGTAACCTACATTTGCTGCTTCCTTTCTTACTCCCATTTTACTCTTTTAACCCAAATATGTTAGGATTCCAACTCCAGCCACTCTCCTGAAACTGTTCTGGCAAAAGAAACCAATAACTTGGGATGCCTGGGTAGCTCAGTTGGTTAAGCATCCAACTTTGGCTCAGGTCATGATCTTGTGGTCCATGAGTTTGAGCCCTGTGTCAGGCTCTGTGCTGACAGTTCAGAGCCTGGAGCCTGCTCTAGAGTCTGTGTCTCCCCTCTTTCAGACCTCCCCCACTAACACTCTTGCTCTCAAAAAATAAACAAACAAACAAACAAACATACATTAAAAAAAAAAAAAAAGACAGAAAGAAACCAGTAACTTTGTAATTGCCAGGCTCAGCAGTCTCTTTTCAATACTCATTTCCTTTCCTTCAATCTTTACAATTGTTTGACCCTGGGTTTTGATATTCTCTTTTCCTTTGGCTTCTATGACACAAAATCTCCTGGCTTCTTCCATGTCTTTGTTGCTTTCTTTTACTTTGTCCATCCTTAAATATATTCCAAGATCTTAGTTTGCTGAACATTTACTCCATTAGTTTCAAATGATACCTATAAGCTGGTAATATAATAGTCTACTGCTTAAACCCAGGTTTCTAAGCTCCACACAAGAAGGACAAATGGCTACCAGACATTTTTATTTGGTTGTTTCATAGCATCTCAAACTCAGTATGGCCCACCTATCTCCTAGAACCCAACCTCTCTTGAAAAAATAACCTTGTGTCATCTTAATCTCTGGTCTCTTTCACCTCCAATCTGTGCTCAAAATTTGTCTACTCTATATCTCTGATCCTTCTTCTTTTCTCTAATATCATAGTTAAGGCTACATGAAGTCTCATGTGGACTACAAGTCTACTAATTGTTTTCCCCCAACACAACCTTTTTAGAATGTAGCTGACACATTGTGATTTTCAGAAAACAAAAATCTGTTCATATTACTCACCAGTTTAAAACCTTTCAGTCATCCCCCACCAAGGATAAAATTCAAATATCTTACCATGTTAGTTTTGATCTGCCATCTTCGTAACTATCTTAACCATCCTGTGCACTCCTCAAATCCAATGGTCTATCTGTAACTAATTTCAGTTTCTCAAACACACTATGCCTTTGCTCACGCTGCTCATTCTACCTGGAATACCCTTTACCACCTTTCAAGATTCAGCTTTTCTATAAAGACTATTGTGAGATGTCAGAATATAGAACCATTCCATCCTATGAATACCATACTACCCCATACCTCTATCAGGGCACTTATAAAAATTTATTATACCTATTTATAGATCTCTCTCCCTCTTGTAAAAAATTAAGCTCCTTGAGCACAGGGACCATGGATGTGTTAAATAACCTTGAATCTCTAGCGATTAATACAATGGCCAGGACACAGCAGATACTCAAATGAATGACATGAAATCTTCGAATCGCCCCTGCCCCATATTTAAGTATAGTTATCCTCTCTCACAGACAAAGAGGCTCAAGAATTTAAAGAACTAGACCAAGGTAACACAGCTAAAGAGGCAGAGCCAGGATGAGGATGAGGATGAGGAGGAGGAGGAGGAGGGGGAGGGGGAGGAGGAGGAGGAGGAGGAGGATTTGTTGTTGCTGTTGTTGTTGTTGAGAGCAAGGGGCAGAGAGAAGAGAGGGGGAGGGAGAAGGAGAGAGAGAGAGGTGGGGCTCATGTTTACTGGCTCAAGCTCACCAAAAGTGGGGCTCAAGGTCACCCAAAGTGGAACATGTGCTCACCCAAGCAGGGCCCAAGCTCATGAACTGTGAGATCATGACCTGAACCGAAGTGAGATGCTTAATGACTGAGCCACCCAGGCACCCAGCAGAGCTGAAATTTTAAGACAGGTTTCTCTAATTCCAAGGCCCATTCTTTTCCCACTACACCAGCTATTTCCAAAGTTGGTCTATGGGGCACTAGTTTTACAAGATGTTAACAGATGTTCCACAAAAAAGGGTTCACTGGATCATACATGTCTAGGAAATAGGGGTTAAACAAAGTTAAAGGTAGTTTTTTGTTTTATTTCTACTATAGGACTTCACAGTCCTTTTAAATGTGCTAACATACATTATTTTCATCCCCCAGAGCATCTAGATTTTATAGTGCACTATTCTGCCTTTTAAAAATCGTATTATCATCCAGAAACATATTCAAATTAGAATTTAAATAATCAGGCAACAAGCACTTAATGGCTATTTTCCATGTGCCCCATACTATCAAACAACATGGTGGATGCAAAAATAAAGACAAGATCTCCTGCCCTCACATAAAGACTAAATGATCATTTATGAAATTAACAATTATTCATAAAAAAAGAACACTAGCTATCTCTTTTTAAAATATGCCAGGGGCACCTAGATGGCTCAGTCAGTTAAGCGTCCAACTTTGGCTCAGGTCATGATCTCATGGTTTGTGAGTTTGAGCCCTGTTGTCAGGTTCTGTGCTGACAGCTCAGAGCCTGGAGCCTGCTTCAGATTCTGTGTCTCCCTCTCTCTGCCCCTCTCCTACTCACACTCTGTCTCTCTCAAAAATAAATAAACATTAAAAAAATTTTTAAGAAAAACAAAAATCAAAAATAAAATGCTGGGGCTGGGAGGGGGGCGGGGGGCACCTGGGTGGCTCAGTTGATTAAGTATCTGACTCTTGATCTCAGGGTCGTGAGTTCAAGCCTCTCACATTGTGCTCAGTGCTGGGTGTGGAGCCTAAAAAAAATGCTGGGCAACAATCCAAATTTCTTTTGCAAAGGCATTTCATTTGAATTAGAGTAGTTTTACTAAATATCCAAATTAATGACCCCTATGGGGAAAAATCAAGCAAATGAAAAATAAAAATAAAATGTGTTACAAAAAATGACCTACTTTCAGCTCACTTAAATATTCAACAAATTCCACTTTACTGATCTAGAATATTGAAAATGTTTCTGGATTCTCTCCTATACATAGTATCATAAAAATCATTTTCCTTCCAGCTCAGAGTTTATCATCTAGCTTTTCGGAGAGTGAAAGCGGAGTTCATGCACTTCAACAGAGTTAAACATAACCTAAATGTATTTCAGTCCGTTAAAAAAAAAACAGTCTTTCAGGAGCTGTGTATTTTTAATGAGGCTGAAAACAAACTAAGATGCTCACAAAATACTCCAGTAAAATCAAACAGATCTCTTGAAAAACCAGGAAAACTAATTTTTAAACCCAGATTATGGTTTATGGGTAATAGTTTATACTTACCATTTTTATTTGCTGGTGAAAAAAAGTTGAAGACAGGAGAAAATATGGTCCCCAACAATGTAGTCCTTGGAGGACTGCCAGAGGAAGGATTATCTTCTAATTTTCCATTTTGTTTTACATGTTGATTTGTCACTTCATAACTACCAGCTTCTAAGGCAAAAAAAAAAAAAAAAAAAAAGTTGCAATCTAAAAAACATGACTTTGAGAAATGTGTTTTAAACAATTCATTATGAAAATATTTTTTCCCTTAAAATACTTCATAAAAACTGATGAACACTAATGTTAAGAAAGCTTTACTTAAAAAAATCCTGAGGTAAATCAAATGATCTTTATAACAAATTTATTTATTTATAATGTTTTATAACTGCTACAAAACACATTTACATCTAGAAGTATATATATAGACTGAAGTTTCTAGTATGTAGACTATAGGCTTCCACAGTGTAACAGAAAATGAAATAAACTCTTTGTAAGTAAAGCAAGTTACAACAAAATGAAATAAACTCTTTGTAAGTAAAGCAAGTTACAACATCAAAAACACAAATGCAAGACTGTGTCTTTATTTACATTTTGGGATGCTGCCTACTTCATAAAACCGACCCTCCAGTCTCTTACTAATGAATAACATTAGTAAATAAATAGCGGCAACATATATATACTGAAGCAGAAGACTATGTATAGTATACAGCAAAAATTACTTATGTGCATACCGAGGCACCATTTCAGAGTGGTTAAGAAAAACAGGTTTTTTGTCTTTTGTTTTTTTAGATTCTTAATAAAAATTTTTCATGGGTTTTGGAAAATAAACAAAAATAAATTCACACAAATGTGTTTTGATTAATCATCCTTGACCTTTCACAACTTTACTTGGTATCTACCCACATTTCTTTCTTTCTTTGCTGCTATAGCTCTTTTCTTTTTCCCTAATAGTTCAAAATTTAGAGATACAATATTGAATTGACAGGAAAGAGGGAAGGTATTCTTGCTGTTGTGTTTAAAACGCAGCACCCCATGCTCTAAAGTGTTCTTTATACCTTCCTCTGCTTGTCCTTCTTTTGGACTTGGGGAGCTTCTCAGCAATACTATAACAGACTGACCTAGAACAAGATTTATCAACAGCAGCACTACTGACTTGGAGCTGGACAATTCTTTATTATGGGAGGATACCCTGTGCATTATAGGATGTTTAGCAGCATCCCTAACCTCCACCTGCTAGATGCAAGTAGCAATCCCACCATAGGCTGTGACAACCAAAAAGGTCTCTAGACATTAACAAACATCCCCTAGGGACAAAACAACCTCTCATTAAGAATCACTGCCCTGAGTGATCCAAGACCCCTCTGAGCTGAAGTTCCATGATCCAGAAACAAATTCTTTGTACTTATTTCAGTAAATTAAGTCACAATTATTACTGCTGTAAGAAATGAATTTATTAGAGGTCAAAAATGTTGTTCTGTATGCATTTTCATGATAAATAGTATAAAGCCAGTTGTTCTGCCTTTGTCATTTTAATTCATCAAAGTATATTTATATGAGGTAATTTTTATTTCATTTCATGCTAATACTTAATACAAAGGAGATTACAAAATAAGGCAAAAATTACACACATTCAATTTTTAAAAACAGAAAAGAAACACGTCAGGTGAAATTTCTGCTTAGACCTAATAGAAGAATATCTAAATGTTAACAAACCTCCATTTACTTGACTTTTCCGTCTTACTCGAGATATCTGTTTGTTAGGCTTTTCTCCTGCTCTTGGTGTTGATGTGATCAAATTATTATCTATATCACGTTCAATCCTACTCCGTTTTGAAGGATTTTCTCTCTCTTCCTTAAGATATGAGGAAAAAAACATGCATTGAGCATAGGCATTCTGCCTTACAGGTTACACTTATAAAATATGGTATGTACCCCCCCTGTTTACTGCAGCTTAATTTACAATAGCCAACAGAAACAACTTAAGAGTCCATCTATTGATGAATGGATAAAGAATACATGGTGTGTGTATGTATACATACATATATAAATATCAAATTATGTTGTACACTGAAACTAATGTTGTATATCCATTATACCTCAATCTTTTTTTTTTAATTTTTTTTTAACATTTTATTTATTTTTGAGACAGTGAGAGACAGAGCATGAACAGGGGAAGGTCAGAGAGAGGGAGACACAGAATCTGAAACAGGCTCCAGGCTCTGAGCTATCAGCACAGAGCCCGACGCGGGGCTTGAACTCACGAACCAAGAGATCATGACCTGAGCCGAAGTCGGCTCTTAACCGACTGAGCCACCCAGGCGCCCCTCAATCTTTAAAAAAGGTACAATATGTATAATATATTTTCCTGTTTTCACATGCAGGAGAAACAAAATAGAATTATATAATATCCAAAAGTGGTAAAAAACAAAGTAAAAATTTGACAATGGTGTAGGGGTGCTTATTATTAATGCACTTAAAATACACAAATAGGGGCGCCTGGGTGGCTCAGTCAGTTAAGCGGCCGACTTCAGCTCAGGTCATGATCTCACGGTCCGTGAGTTCGAGCTCCGCGTCAGGCTCTGTGCTGACAGCTCAGAGCCTGGAGCCCGTTTCAGATTCTGTGTCTCCCTCTCTCTCTGACCCTCCCCTGCTCATGCTCTGTCTCTCTCTGTCTCAAAAATAAATAAACATTAAAAAAAAAAATTAAAAAAAAATACACAAATATAATCACAGCATTCTCAATTCAGATCCTTTCCCCAATGTCCATTACACTGTCTGTGCTATTGAAACACTCGAATTGTAAGATGTGCTCTGAATTTTCAGCAATACTCCCCTACTCTTAGATTTGTCCAAAAGAACAGTGGTTGTTTCCGTGAGCACTCAGGGTAAGAAACAGAACCTCACTGGAATTTGTTGGCATATCACATATTACCAAAATAACAAGGCTTGCCAATGCCACACCCAATGCCAACCTCAATTCTTTAAATGCCCAAATTAACACTAAGGAGTTTACTCCTTAATGAAGCTCTCTATTCATTTCCTTATATGGGGCAAATCTACACCACCAGTGTACACTGTTTTTGCGATATTATTGACTAAAAGAGTATACTCCAAGTAATACTTGGTTTGTCTTCACTTGTACGTCTATTTTTCTCATTTGTAAAATTTTTCTAGAGTCATCGACCACATGAGCGATTTTCTTACATTACTGTAATACTGACCTATAATCCCTTGCTGTATTTTTTATTTTTTAGTAATCTTTTTTTTCTTTAATCTTTACTTATTTTTGAGAGAGAGACAGCGTGTGAGCAGGGGAGGAGCAGAGAGAGAGGGAGACACAGAATCAGAAGCAGGATCCAGGCTCCGAGTTGTCAGCACAGAGCCCGACGTAGGGCTTGAACTCATGAACTGTGTGTGTGACATCATGACCTGAGCCGGAGTCGGATGCTCAACTGACCGAGCCACCCAGGCGCCCCTTATTTTTTAGTAATCTTAATCTCTACAC
>NW_024412415.1:10896329-11018548 GCF_014898765.1 Herpailurus yagouaroundi | reverse complement strand
GCTGTTTTAATGAGACTACCTGAAACCTTTTGGTAAGGATGAGATTAGAGATTCTTAAACCTATATTAAATATAATTTATATGTATAATCAACATTCTTATTCAACAAGAGTAAGAATTCTCGGGGCGCCTGGGTGGCGCAGTCGGTTAAGCGTCCGACTTCAGCCAGGTCACGATCTCGCGGTCCGGGAGTTCGAGCCCCGCGTCAGGCTCTGGGCTGATGGCTCGGAGCCTGGAGCCTGTTTCCGATTCTGTGTCTCCCTCTCTCTCTGCCCCTCCCCCGTTCATGCTCTGTCTCTCTCTGTCCCCCCAAAAATAAATAAACGTTGAAAAAAAAAATTAAAAAAAAAAAAGAGTAAGAATTCTCTACTCATACTGAATATTTGTACTTAATGCTTTTATACCACAGTAAATAATATGCTACTATGCATTTTTTAAAGGTTGAATATATTTTATTTCTGAAAGAAACCTTGGTATTGTAAATGAACACAATTACAATTTCCTATTTGGATGAAAACAGAACAAAGATACTGTCAAAATATATCAGTCCATATCATACCACATAGAATTTTACTTTTACTCAGTAGTTTTGCTAATTTTAGGTAGCTCCATTACAACAGTATGTCTATTATAGCACAAAATAACACTTCAGTGATCCACAACAAAATTCTTCATATGTTTACTATTTATCATTCCCCTGCATGTTTAAAAGATGAACAGGGAAGCCTCATATCCCAAATATGGGAGCTCCATTGCCAGAAAACAGAACTCTCTTCATAAAGTCCTTCAAGAACAGAAATAACACCACAAAGCCAACAAGACTAAGCTCCAGCATCTTCTTAAAGAAGTCTCTTAGTACATCTGCTATAACATAAATACTTACATTCTGAAAACCCTGCATTCTGCAACACTAAAAATAACAAGGCTTAAGGAAAAAAATCAGTCAATGCCCCGTTAACTCTGTAACCATAGCACCAACAAAAACAATGATTGGGACACCTCCAGAGATAACTTGGACACCCCAGTGAGGCAGCTAACAGCAGCTGAAATGCTACCTCAGAGCTTAATAAAAGGTAATAAAAACAGAAGGAGAAACAAGGGCTTATGGGAGCTGAGAGGAGCTTTAAGCCAGTAGGGCAAAAATGGACACAAAAGGAAATGCAAACTGCCACGTGAGAAATGTCTCTGCTAGATCACAGTGTACCTCTCTAGGAGGCAACCCCCCATTGCTAATTATCACTTCTAATTAAAAACTGTGTGTGTGTGTGTGTGTGTGTGTGTGTGTGTCTGTGTGGGGCTTTTGTTTCTGTAGCAGCTGAATTGAAAGTTTTTTACTTTCCTGATGAAATATAAAATTCAACTCCCATTACTCAGGATCCCCTTGTCCAGTTCAGGAAAAAATCATGTATAAAGCAACACATCACCCATGTTATACTGACACTATTCCCCTATTTACCAATAGTCTAAGCTAGCTGATACTGTGGAACTACATGTTTATTGTAGCAGAAGAGACTATACTGTGGTCAATTAAAAATACATATAGTATTTTTGCATACATAAAGTATGTAAATACATACAGAAAGTAAAAATATTTTAGCTTACATCTCTAAGGAGGAAGAGGAAGCCAGTTTTTTTTAAGTTCATTTATTTTGAGAGAGACAGACACAGTGTGAGTGAGAGAGGGGCAAAGAGAGAGGGAGACAGAGAATCCCAAAAGGGCTCCATAGTGCCAGAGTGGAGCCCAACGCCAGGCTCAAACCCATGAAACCATGAGATCATGACCTGAGCCAACACCAAGAGTCAGAAGCTTAACTGACTGAGCCATCCACCAGGAAGGTAGTATTCTTAAATCTCTGAATCCCAAGGGAAACACACAGAACTAAAGAGGCAACAAAAACTCAAGGTGAAAATAACAGCAAAAACAAGGGGACAAGCTATCTTCCTTAAATTCTAAGCAGATGAAGACACACCAACAGCCACCATACCTGAATGCCCACATACACTAGTGTAGAATAAAGGGATCAACAAGGTGTGTGACACACCTGAGAACAAGAGAAGCCCAAAACAGCTAAAAGGTAGGTATTCAATGTAAAGCATGGCAGGTCAATGTTAAGACGGGAAAAAGTTGTGCCCAATCTAATAGCAAAGGGGGTCCATGGTGAGAATGAAACAACAGCTCCTATGAACTCCTAAAACTGACCAACTAAGGCTCTCTTCTAGAACAGGGCTCCACACTAAGGGGAAACTGCTGGGAATGGGATCAAAATTGAGTAGCAAAGAAACAAAAGAAAAGAAGAAAAGCGAAGTTTCAGATAAACATGAGGTAAGAATAAAGAGACAGGAAAACTCAAAAAGTAATCACTATATTTTTTAACACTACACAAAACTAGTTAGAAAAGATACCCTGTGGGGGTGCCTGGGTGGCCCAGTCAGTTAAGTGTCTGAGTCTTGATTTCGGCTCAGGTCATAATCTCACAGTCTGTGGGACCAAGTCCCACGTGAGGCTCCATGCAGACAGAGAAGATCGTGCTTGGGATTCTCTCTTCCTTTCTCTCTGACCCTCCCCTGCTCATGTTCCCTCTTTCATTCATAAATAAATAAATAAATAAATAAATAAATAAATAAATATTTAATTAAAAAAAAACACATATATTTGTGTGTGTGTGCATATATATAAAGAATGACATCAGTAAAAGAAGCATTATAGATAAAAATTATAACTTATTTCAAAGCAAAAGACTTACTAAGAAAACAATACGAGACACACATCAAGAGTTAGAAAATTTCAAATCAGAGACAAAATAATTAGACATAAAAGAAAAAAATCACACATTGCGAAAACGATCAACTTTTTCATAAAAGTGAAAATTAAAAACCTGGCATCATCCTCATTATTTTAGTCATGCTGTGCCTATGTTATAGCAGTTCTGAATTTCGGGATAAAAAAAGAGATGGACCTTGAACATCAGGAGTTTATGCTCTAAGATACAGAAGGATGCTTTACTGTAGTATCAGACATAAAGACTGAACTAGAACAGACATAAAAGTGAGTAAACAACAGATTAGGTCTTTAATTATTTATTTTTTATTTAGTAGGCTCCACACCCAGCATGGAGCCCAACATGGGGCTCAAACTCACGACCTTGAGATCAAGACCTCAGCTAAGATCAGACCCTGAGATCAAGACCTGAGCTGAGATCAAGAGTCAGATGCTTAATCAAGTGGGCTAACCAGGCACCCCTAAATTATGTTTTTTAAAAGAAACAGAAGATAAAATGAGGGAAAATTTTAAAGACATCAAAATATTACAAATACTGAAGATAGATAAAGAAGATCCAATGGACAGAAAATAGTAGTCCCTGAAGAAGGAAACCAAATCAAAAGTATAGCAACAGAACAAATAACAGAAAGTTTTCCATAAAGAAAAGATTTTAAATTACATGTTGAAAGATATGTTTAACTAAAACTATCAACCCAGAAAAGCAAACAAAATATATCCTAAACTTCATAGAATTTGAAGGAAAAAAAAAAATCCTTTGGAGATCAAAGGAAAATCACTTCATTTATAAAGGTAAAAAATTAGATTATCATCAAACTTCCAACAGCAATGGTTTTATGTCAGAATAAAATGGAATAACATTTAAAATAATTACAAACAGAAAAGGCTACCCGAGTATTTTATATGCAGCAAAACTGATTTTCAAGCTTAAAGAGTACTGTTATCAATGTGCAAGAATATTGTTCCCATGAGTACTCTCTGTGGCATCTACCAGAAAATGAGCTTCAGACAACAAAAATGACTACAGACAATGACATAAGAACTGAGGATAAGCATGAAACATAGTGAACGTATGTAGAACCTTTGTAACTAAGATAAATGAGGATTAAAAGATAGTATGGAATGACTATAGGCTCAGAATGTACAGATATAAAACTATAAGAAAACAGATAAGAGATAAAGTTTTTTTTTTAATTGCTCACTTTAAAGTCATTCTGAGACAGAAAACAGAATTCTTCGCAGCTGATCTACACAAGAAGTACTAAATGAAATTCTTTAGGCATAAAATAAGTAATACCAGATGGGATCCTAAACCTATAGTAAGGAATGAACACCACTAAGGCAAATATGAGGAAATATAAAAGACTCTGTGTTCACTACTACTGTACTTTTACTAGCTATCTTCAAAGGTCATATTTGCTATAATCTCTGTAGCCTCATTATGATCCAGTAAATTATTATATTGAAGTCTTAAAGCTTTTAATAGTGTGTATATATATATATGTGTGTATATAAACATGTATATATATGTACATATACATACATATATGTATAGGTAGATATATGTATATATATATGGAAACATAGTAAGAGTACTCTGAATATTTTGCTTTGCAGTAATACCAAATTAGGTTTTTACAATTTTGTCTAGGGGTGCATGGGTGACTCTGTCAGTTAAGTGTCTGACTTTGGCTCAGGTCATGCATGATCTCACGGCTTATAAATTCAAGCCCCACACCGGGCTTCATACTGACTGTGTGGAGCCTGCTTGGGATTTTCTCCCTCTCTGTCCTCCCCCACTTGCATTCTCTCTCAAAAAAAAAAAATTTTTTTTTGGTCTAAAACACTTATTTTGAAATTCACTAAAAATTTACAATAAAATTCATAACTTTATAATTAACAATGAATTTTAAAAAAGGGAGATTAGACAATTTGTGGTTTCACTCCATTATTATACTGACGCAAAGAAACTGACATAGAATTCTGACTCACAAAAGGGGAAAACTACTCTAAAGAATCTGGATCAAACTGCAAATTACAAATAAGAATATGATAAAGTTATTTTCCTTTAGCTGTATAAATATTATTGTTTCATCATGCCTTATATAATAGAACATACTCAAAGTTATGGTGCCAATTCAGTTCCACTATCATTTGAGAACACTCATTCAACATTTAAAAAAGGAATTTAATATTTTAAATGTACACATCGAGTTTTTAAAAGCCAAAAATCGTTATAATTTTTCAAACTAAAAAAACTGAATCACCGAGGAGTGACTGGGTGGCTCAGTTGGTTAAGCGTTCACCTTCAGCTCAGGCCATGATCTAACAGTTCATGAGTTCAAGCTCTGTGTCAGGCTCTGGGCTGACAGCTCAGAGTCTGGAGACCACTTTGGATTCTGTGTTTCCTTCTCTCTCTCTCTCTCTCTCTCTCTCTGCCCCTCTCCCACTTGTGCTCTTGCTTTCCCTCTCTCAAAAAAAACAAAACAAAACAAAAAACAAAAACAACAACAAAAAAACCCCACAAGACAAACAAGAAACTGAACTACCACTGAAATATCTTAAAGAGTAAGTTATACTGCATTGGTTGAAAATGTGCACATATTACTCACTATCTGAGAGACTTATAAACTCTTGCACAGTAGACATTGCTGGAAGCCTGGTGAATAAAAAAGTCAATGAAAGAAACAGGCTCTTTCACTTCCCAGAGATAAAGTAACTCTGAATTAAAGACTTACCTGCAAAAACAGGAAATTAGTTAATATCTAGTCTGTAGAATTGTACTTTTGCCTTACAGATATGGCCAGACTTTCTGTTTTGACTATATTTACCTAATACTAGCATCAACTAATTATCAAAGATCTTCTTTACTGTGAATGTGTGGTAATAAACACAAATGGGGAGTAATTTTTTTGTGTCTCAGTTTATCCTGAAATAACATGTTGAACATTTGTGCTGACTGTGCAACAGCAATGGTAGATATTAACTACTGTCACCTTAGCACAAATTAAGGCAATGACACCCAATAGTTACCGTATTATTTACTGCCATGCACTGGCAGGGGGAATAAAGCCAGTTCGACTTAAGAATGTCCCTGCTGGGGGCGCCTGGGTGGCGCAGTCGGTTAAGCGTCCGGCTTCAGCCAGGTCACGATCTCGCGGTCCGTGAGTTCGAGCCCCGCGTCGGGCTCTGGGCTGATGGCTCGGAGCCTGGAGCCTGTTTCCGATTCTATGTCTCCCTCTCTCTGCCCCTCCCCTGTTCATGCTCTGTCTCTCTCTGTCCCAAAAATAAATAAACGTTGAAAAAAAAAAATTAAAAAAAAAAAAAAAAAAAAGAATGTCCCTGCTGAAGCTGTAAGATTAATTTAATCTCAACCCTTAAATATGTGTTAACATCCTGTAGGATGGTAAGTACAACAAAATACTACAGCTGCAAACTTGTGCTTCCACAATTGTCTTGAATAAAAAGTATCTGAGTGATTATAAGCTGAATTACACCACTTTTCTGATGGAAAAGTATTTTTACTAGAAGTAGACTTCTTAAAAATTTTTAAATGTTTGTTTATTTTTGAGACAGAGAGATGCAGAAAGCACGTGCAAGTGGGAGAGGGGCAGAGAGAGAGAGGAAGACAGACACAGAATCCGAAACAGGCTCCAGGCTCTGAGCTGTCAGCACAGAGCCGGACATAGGGCTCAAACTCACAAACTGTGAGATCATGACCTGAGCGAAAGTTGGACACTTAACCAACTGAGTCACCCAGGTGCCCTGGTATTTTCTGACAAGTGAACAAAGTAAGCCTGCCACTTCAAGAAAAACTGACACTTTTTGTTGCCAACAATAAAATTTGAGCTTTCAAGCAAAAATTCGAATTTTAGAAAACTTAGACCCAGCACCATAAGCTTGACAGTTTCCCAGTACTTAACAACTATCCTGTTGAGATCAATGGGGATGTTCAGAAATGTAATTTTTAAGTACTGAATAATGAAATATATCAGTATATCAAAGATCTACATAATTCAGTGAACCAATATCTTCTAAACAATCAGTGTATAGTGTTACAAAACCATACATACACATTCCAAGTGCAAGACTGACTAACGAAAAGATTATTGCAATCCTTTCAAATTTCATCTTGGAACAAGATAAAATCATTTGACAAATTTTGGTATAGTATCAACAGACTATCAAAATTATCTAAAAAAGATAGTAAAGTACTCTTCTGTTTACCAAATACATGCAAATATGGTTTTAAGTGCTTCAATGATAACAAACTACCTTGTATGAAGTCAACATTAAAGAGATTTGCAAAACTGTAAATAATGTTATGCTCCCATTAATTTCCTTTTTGTTTTTAGGAAATACTTAAAAACATATTATTGTATTAACATGTAGTGGATTTATAATTGCAATTAGAAATGAATATTTTCAAAATTCCTCAGTTTTAATATCTAATGAGATATACTGATAAATAGCTCACATAAACAAACGTTCTTTAGAGTTTCCAATAATTTCTAAGAACGTAAAGGAGCCTGAGATCAAAAAGTTTAAGAACACTCGCTCAAAAGAAACTACTAATGGAAATCACAAGAAAAAAGTTAAGAAGTCACCCCCTCCCAATGGGGAAAAAATCTGAACTGGCAGTTCACAAAAGAAAATCCACATATGGCCAATAAGCACATTCAACTTCATTAATCATCAGGGAACTACAAAATAAAAACACAATGAGATAACCACCCACCCCTGTAGAAAGGCTAAAATTAAAAAGACTGGCAATATCAAATATTGCTAAGGATGTAGGCAACTGGAACAGTCAAACAATGCTGGGTAGAATGGTACAAATACTCTGGAAAACAACTGAACAACTTCTTAAAAGTTAAAGAGTCTTTCAACAAATGGTGCTAGGACTAACAGATATTAATATGCAAAAGAATACAGATGGACTCCTACCTCACACCATCTACAAAAATTAATTCAAAATGGATGAAAGAGTTGAATATAAGAACTAAAACTATAAAATGTATAAGAAAAAAACTCTGAAGCTTGTAAGAAAAAATTTGTAACAATTATAAGAAAATTTGGGCCTAAAACTTTATCACCTTGAGTTTGGCAATAGCTTCTTGGACATGACACCAAAAATATAAGCAACAACAACAAAAAATAAATAAATTAGACTTGATTTCATCAAATTTAAAACTTTTGTGCTTCAAAGGGGTCTAAAAGAATGGGAGAAAATGTCTGCAAGTCATTTATGGAACAAGGGACTTATATCTAAAATATATAAAGAACTCTTACAATTCAATTATCAGAAGACAAAACCCAATTTAAAAATGTACAAAGATTTAAAAGACATTTCTCTGAAGAAGTTACAATGGCCAAGCTCATGAAAAGTGCTCAGTGTCACGGGTCATTAGGAAAATGTATCAGAACCACAATGATACCGTTTCACTCACTAAGATGGCTATACCTAAAAGAACAATAACAAGTGTTGTTGAGGATGTGGAGAAACTAGAACCTTTAACTTTGTTGGTGGGACTGTAATATGGTGCAGCGATTTGGGAAAACAGTCTGCAAGTCCTTAAAAAGCTACACAGGGGGGCGCCTGGGTGGCTCAGCTGGTTAAGCGTCCGACTTCAGCTCAAGTCATGATGTGTCATGATCTCACAGTCCGTCCCCGCGTTGGGGTCTGTGCTGACAGCTCAGAGCCTGGATCCTGCTTCAGATTCTGTGTCTCCCTCTCTCTCTGACCCTCCCCCGTTCATGCTCTCTTTCTGTCTCAAAAATAAATAAAACATTAAAAAAAAAAAAAAAAAGCTACACAGAATTATCATATCATCCTGCAATTCTACTCTTCAGTATATTCTCAAGAGATGTGAAAACAGATTTCCACAATGGGACGCCTGGATGGCTAGGTCCATTAAGCATCCGACTCAGGTCATGATCTCGCAGTCTGTGAGTTCAAGCCCCACATCAGGCCCTGTGCTGACAGCTCAGAGCCTGAAGCCTGCCTCAGATTGTGTGTGTGTGTGTGTGTCTGTCTGTCTGTCTGTCTGTCTGTCTCTTTCTCTCTGTCCCTCCCCCACCTGCACGCACATTCTCTCTCTCAAAAAGAAACATTAAAAAAAAATTTTTTTAAATAGATTTCCACAAAAAACCTTGTATGTGAATGTTCACCAGGAGTCACCTTCATAATAGCCAAAATGTGGAAATGTCCATCAACTGATAAAATGGATAATCAAAATGTTGAATATCCATGTTATAGAATATTATTACTTGGCAATAAGAAGGAATGATGAAATGATATATGCTACAACACAAATGCACACTGTGCATATATTGAAAGCTACTGAATTTATACCTTAAATGGGTGAGTTTTACGGTATTGCTAATTATGTAGGTCTCAATAAAGCAACCACAAAAAAAATTAACATGCATTATTAGACTTAGCAATACCAATCTGTTTAACTTAAATATATGTCCATACATGGGCTCAACACAAATATTCATAGCAGCTTTATTCATGATAGCCAAAAAATATATACAATCCAAACGGAGACACAAATTATGTTATGCAGTATACTCACACCAACAGAATTCTGGATGGAGGGCAGAATAAAGTATGAAGACACGCAGTAACATAAGTGAATCCAAAAACTTTACACAGAGTGAAAGATGTAAGAGATGCTATATGACTACAATCATTATGAAACTCCAGAAGAGATTTATGTGATTTATAACAACAGCAGATAGATGGTTGTCTAGAGTGATAACTGTGAAACTGTCTGCAAAGACTGTAAGGGTTTTTGGGCATGAGTGTATAAATCTGTTAAAAATTCATGACAATATATACTTTAAATGAGTGTGTTTGTGTATAATTGTAAATCAAGTTAATTTTTAAAAGTTAATACAGGAGATAGAATGATATTCTAAAAGATAACTAGTTTACCAAAAGAAGGCATAGGAAAAAAGAGAAAAACAATGTTGTAAATACAGAGTAAGATTAATAAACTCATATTAATAATTACATCTAACTAAATATGTCAACTTAAATATAAATACATAGGGTATATTTATACACAAAAGGAAAGAACAATATCATGCAAATGCTAATAAAGTTGTGTGGCTATATAAGTATTAGGCAAAGTAAACCTCAAGGCAAATTTACTAGAGATATTGAGACATTTCACAGTGGTAACAAGAACAATTTATATTCCTCACAAATGTATATACACCTAACAAGAGAACTTAAAAATATATGAAGAAACAAAAAAATGACAGAACTGAAAGGCAAAGTAGACAAATTCACAATAACAACTGGAGATTTTTAACACCCCTGTCTTAGCAATTGATAAAACAAGTTTAAGATATAGAAGATTGAAATATTATCAGGGTGCCTGGGTGGCTCAGTCGGTTAAGTGCCCGACGTTTGATTTCAGCTCAGGTCATGATCTCATGGTTTGTGAGATCGAGCCCAGCTTCAGGCTCTGCACTATCAGCATAGAGCCTACTTGGGACTGTCTCTCTCCCCCTCTCTCTGCCCCTCCCCCGACTCATGCACTCTCTCTCAAAATAAACTAAAAGAAAAAAAAAGAAATATTATCAACAAACCTGACCTACACTAATTAATTCTAGAATATGCATTTTTTTTCAAATACACATGGGACACTCACCAAGATAGACTATATGCCAGAAAGTATAAAAAAAATACCAAAGAAATGAAATCATACAGAGTATATATATTCTTAGATCACAATATTAAATTAGAAAACAATTAGAAGATATCTAAGAAATGCCCAAATATCTGGAAATTAAGTAACACATTTCTAACTAATCCACAGGTCAGAAAATAAGTCACAAAACACACGCACACACGCGCGCACACACACACACGGTAATAAAGATAAAATCAGATGAGCAACACCAGGTGATGTATTTATAGAACTGCTGAATCACTCTATTGTACACTGTAACACTGTATGTTAACTAACTAAAGTTAAAATAAAAACTTAAAAATATATATATAATCAGAATGCATGGGAAAGCAGTACTTTGAAATTCACAGCTTTAAAACTTACATTAGGGGGGGTAACTGGGGGTTGCCAGGGTGACTCAGTAGGTTGAGCATTAAACTTCAGCTCAGGTCTCTATCTCATGATCCGTGAATTCCAGCCCCACAATGGGCTCGCTACTGTCAGTGCAGAGCCTGCTTTGGACCCTCTGTCCCCCTCTTTTTCTGTTCCTCCCCACTTGGCACTCTCTCTCTCAAAAATAAACATTTGGGGCGCCTGGGTGGTTCAGTCGGTTGAGCGTCCGACTTCAGCTCAGGTCATGAACTCATGGTTTGTGAGTTCGAGCCCCACAAAGGGCTCTTTGCTTGTCAACACACAGCCCGCTTTGGATCTTCTGCCCCCCTATCTCTCTTTGCCACATGCTCACTCTCAAAAATAAACAAACATTTGAAATGCCTGGGTGTCTCAGTCTTCGGTTCATCAGACTGATGCTCTGAAGCATCAGACTTCGGTTCGGGTCATGATCTCTCGGTTTGGGAGTTCAAGCCCTGCATCAGGGTTGTGTTGACAGCTCAGAGCCTGGAGCCTGTTTCAGATTCTGTGTCTCCCTCTCTTTCTGTCCCTCCCCCACTCATCCTCTGTCTCTCTGTGTCTCTTAAAAATAAACATTAAAAAAAATTAAAAATAAATATAATAAACATTTAATAAATAAATAAATATT
Source organism: Herpailurus yagouaroundi (assembly GCF_014898765.1). Classification (NCBI taxonomy): domain Eukaryota; kingdom Metazoa; phylum Chordata; class Mammalia; order Carnivora; family Felidae; genus Herpailurus; species Herpailurus yagouaroundi. Next base: position 11,007,043 of record NW_024412415.1, on the reverse strand, counting down.
TAAAAAATAAAATAAAACTTACATAAAGGGAGGGGCACCTGGGTGGCTCAGTTGGTTAAGTGTCCCACTCTTGATTTCAGTTCAGGTCATGAGCTCAAGCTCCCTTTCAGGCTCTGCACTGAGAGCATAAGGTTTGCTTGGGATTCTCTCTCTCCCTCTCTCTCTGACGCTCCCTGGCTGGAACACTCTCTCCCCCTCTCTCAAAATAAATAAATAAACTTAAAAGAAAAAACTTACGGGGCGCCTGGGTGGCTCAGTTGGTGAAGTATCTGACTTGATCTTGGCTCAGTTCATGATTTCACAGTTTGTGAGTTTGAGCCCTACACTTGTCTCTGTGCTGGCAGTGCAGAGCCTGCTTGGGATTCTCTCTTTCCCTTTCTGTCCACCCCCCACTTGAGTGTGCTTTCTCTCTCAGAATGAATAAATAAACTTAAAAAAAAAAAAAAACTTACATTTTGGGGGGAAAAGTGTTGTATCAATGATCTAAGCAAGGGGCTGGCTGGCAAACTATAGCCCAGAAACCAAGTCCAGCAAGCTGTCTGCACATAGCCAGCAAGCTAGCAATGTTTTTTCCCCACCAAAGATTTTATTTATTTTTTTAAGTAATCTCTACATCCAATATAGGGCTCAAATTCACAAACTTAAAGACCAAGAGTCACATGCTGTACTGACTGAGCCAGTTAGGGAAACACATATGATTAAAACTGAAATATGAAATAGAAAAGCTAAACAGCCCCATATAAATTACAGAAATCAAATTTATAATAAAAGCTATCTCACAATAAATTCTACTACTTATTTAAAGAGAAAATAATACTAAGCCAATATAAGTTATTTTGGAAATAAAAAGTATAGGGAATAATTCTTGACTTGCTTTAAGATCCAAGCACCATCCTGATCCTCAACTACTACAGACCAAAAACCTCATGAACACAGACATAAAAATCCCTAAAAAAAAACCCAGAAAACAAAAACAGCAAACCAAATCCAGCAATACAAGTCTGGTTTTCCATTAAAAAATATTTAATGCAGGGGTGCCTGGGTGGCGCAGTCGGTTAAGCATCCGACTTCAGCCAGGTCACGATCTCGCAGTCCGTAAGTTCGAGCCCCGCGTCGGGCTCTGGGCTGATGGCTCAGAGCCTGGAACCTGTTTCCGATTCTGTGTCTCCCTCTCTCCCTGCCCCTCCCCCGTTCATGCTCTGTCTCTCTCTGTCCCAAAAATAAATAAACGTTGAAAAAAAAAATTAAAAAAAAAATATTTAATGCAAATTTAAAATTTAAGAGAAAATCTGAAGAACATCTCGATAGATGGAGAAAAGTCTTTAACAAAATTCAACACGATATTTTTAGAAAACCAGGAATAAAAGGAAACTTCCTCAAATGAATAAAAGATAACTATGAAAATCATTTAGTTAATATCATAACTAATAGTAAACAAACTTTTCTCTAAGATCAGCAACAGGAGGTGTTTCCTCTCACAACTTCTACAGGGCACTGTACTAGAGGTCCTAACCAATGCAGTAAGTAAAAAAAAATAAAATGTCTAAAGATCAGAAAATAAGAAAAATTATAGTTATCTGCTATGTATGTTCATGTATGTATAACCAATCAACCTGATGTTCTACTTTTTGCATTCCATAATAAACAGTAAAGTACTTCATTAATCTAAGATGTTAAAGAACAGGTCTAGAGACTGACTTATATTAACTTTGGTAGGAAGGAAGAAAATTCCCAATAAAACCACAAAGCCTGGTAGTACAAAGGTTAGAGTTTTTCAAACACAGGGTACAACCGCACAGTGGACCGTGAAATTAATTTAAGGTATTAAAATCATCTTTAAAAGGGGAATAAGAAGAGAAAAGAAAAATCAAAGCACATCAAATATGTTAAGGGTGAGTTTTGTTTCACATACATGAATGTAGTAAAGGCTAGATTTCTTTCTGAGGGTTATACTTAAAAAAACTAAAAACACTGATTTAAGGGTCGCCTGGCTTGCTCAGTCAGCAGAGCATGCAACTCTTGTTCTCGGGGTTCTGGGTTCAAGCCCCACATTGGGTGTTGAGACTACTTAAAAATAAAACCTTAATAAATAAATAAACAAACAAACACTTAATATAACAGAAGAATTTTATTATTTCTTTAGAATTATAACCATAGGCAAACTGATGACCCTTAACTACAACAGTGTAACAGTATTTAGATAAGAACGGAGGAAAGACCATTTTGTTATGGAAAGACTCTAGAAACTACTATTTGGAAATGTATACAGAGATTCCTGGTATAAAGCAAATATATTTTAGTTGTAAGGACTTCACTTCAAATATAGATCAGAAATCTCATTATGCTAAAAGCAGAAAGACTGCATGTCAACAATTCCTGAGTGCTTTTGTTGACAATTGCATAATTCTGAAATCAGAGAAGTAAATGTTTGAATCATAAAATCTGGATTTGAAAGAGAGCAGAGATTTCATTCATCTTGTTATGGGCTGAATTGTGTGTCCTCCATTAAATTCATATGTTGAAGTCCTAACCCCCAGAACTGCAGAATATAACTATATTTGGAAATATGCCTTTTAAGGGGTAATTAAGTTAAAATGGAGACATTTGGGGGGGGCAGTGCCTGGGTTGAATGACTGACTCTTGATTTGTGAGATCAAACCCTGTGTCAGGCTCTGCATTGAGCATGGAGCCTGCTAGATATTCTCCTTCTCTCTCTGGCCCTCCCCACTTCTCAAAATAAATATTTAAAAAAATGAAATTAAATGAAATTAAAATAAAATAAAATAAAATAAAATAAAATATGGGGTCCTATTAGGATAGGCCCTAATCCAATTATGACTGGTGTCCTTACAAGAAGAGGAGATTACAACACAGACAATATAAAGGACCGAGGGGAACTATGGAAGAACATAACAAGAAGGCAGCCATCCAAGTCAAGGAGAGAGGCCTCAGAAGAAACCAACCTGCTGATTCCCTGATCTTGGACTTCTAGCTTCTCAGCTGTAAAATAATTTCTGTTGTTTAAGCTACCCAGTCTCTGGTGTTAGGGCAATCCTAGCAAACTACTACATACTCCTTATATTCATAAATTAACAACCTATGTTTGGTTTACCTAAATACACTCATGACTAATTTATACAAAATTAAGACTAGAATACATATTATAAAACTTGGTAGTAATATAAAAATATAAAAACAAGTCAGCGATGATAAACTAGCAAGCACCCACAGCCACTGATCCTAGCCATCTTAATAGTAAACAAAAGAGCAAAAAAGTAGGGTGATATGAGGAGAGCACATTCAAAAAGTCGGGCACCTGGGTGGCTCAGTCAGTTGAGCGTGCGACTTCAGCTCAGGTCGTGATCTTATGGTTCGGTTTGTGGGTTCGAGCCCCACGTCAGGCTCTGTGCTGACAGCACAGAGCCTGGAGCCTACTTCGGATTCTGTGTCTCCCTCTCTCTGCCCCTCCCCCTGCTCACACTCGGTCTCTGTCTCTCTCAAGAATAAACATTAAAAAAAAAAAAAAGTCGGGCTCCTGAGACAGGCATGAAAGCAATGTCAGATACCTTAGAAAGGACTACAGCTCAAAAGAAGGCTTATCTAAAGAGTTCACATACCTTTTTGTTTTAGTGTTTATTTATTTTTGAGAGAGAGTGCAAGTTGGGGAGGGGCAGAAAGAGAGAGGGAGACAAAGGATCCTAAGCGGACTCTTCGCCACTGACAGCAGAGCACCCAACGCGAGGTCTCAAATCTACAAATTGTGAGATCATGACCTGAGCAGAAGTTGGGCCACTCAGGGGCCCTGCCACGTATCTTTAAAAGCCTAAAAGCAGACAAAAACGAAAGGAACCAAAAAAACAAAAGAGACAGCACAAGGAGTTGTCTAACTAACGTGGTTTTAAAAGGATACTTGTAGAGGTAAGAGCAGTAGTTTATTATCCAGCCAGAATAAAAACAGAAGATGAAAATATATGCAAAAAATACTAGAAGGAAAAACTTCCTATAAAAAGAATAAGCTTCAAGCAGCTTTGAAATGATGATAGAATATAAATGACAAAATGGTTAGGTAGCATAGAATATTCAACTCTTACTTGCTTTCATCAAAAAGAATTTTCAATCCTTACACAAGATTCTATTAAGACATTATCTAGGGGCGCCTGGGTGGCTCAGTCGGTTAAGCGGCCGACTTTGGCTCAGGTCATGATCTTGCGGTCCGTGAGTTCAAGCCCCGCGTCGGGCTCTGTGCTGACAGCTCGGAGCCTGAAGCCTGCTTCCGATTCTGTGTCTCCCTCTCTCTGACCCTCCCCCGTTCATGCTCTGTCTCTCTCTGTCTCAAAAATAAATAAACGTTAAAAAAAAAAAATTAAAAAAAAAAAAAGACATTATCTAGCTACTTTGAGAAAGGATGGTATAGTAGAAAGAGCACTATATGAGTGTCAAAGGTATGAGAGTCAAAGGTACCTGGGTTTAAATTTTTTTTTAACATTTATTTATTTTTTGAGACACAGGGAGCGTGAGCAGGGGGAGAGGCAGAGAGAGAGAGAGAGAGAGAGAGAGAGAGAGAGGGAGGGAGTCAGACTCTGAAGCACGCTCCAGGCTCGGAGTTGTCAGCACAGAGCCTGACCCGGGGTTCAAACTCAAGAACCATGAGATCGTGACCTGAACCTAAGTCGGACACTTAACCGACTGACCCACCCAGGGGCCCTTGTAACTGGGTTTAAACCTCAGTATTGTTGCTTATTGTAGAGGCAGTAGTGCATACTGGGATTAAAATGTAGGCTCTGAAACCAGGCTTTCTTGGCTTTAATGCCAGTGTTGCCACTTAAAGCTAAGTAACCCTGTACAAGTTATTTAACTTCCTGTGCCTTAGTTTCCTCATCTGTAATATAGAGATGATAGCACCTACTTCATATGGTTTGAAAGTCTTAAAGAAGTTATTATGCTTAAAGCACTGAGAACAATACATGACACATATTAATTGCTCAATTGCTGACAGTTATTACTGTTCTATTTGTTCTTTATCGTTCTTTTTTATTCGGACATTACAATTATTGTTGTTATTGACATTGTGCAAGTTACCTAAATTCATTAGGCCTAAATTTTTCTCTTCTATAAAATAACAAGATAGTTATAAGAATTAAGGAGATACTAGATATAAAGCACCTAATTAAATATATTCAATAAACATTAATTGCCAACCCCCACCCAAATTTTGAAAAAGATAACACTGTATTCAAGATACTGAACATAAGCAAGCACTGTATAGATTCTCAATAAAACTTTAGAATATATTATCAAAAAGATGATTTAATGATAATAAGAAATAACGACTAAAAGCCAGTATAAGCTCAACAGGAATAATACATGACAAGCTAATTATTTACTTTACTTCTAACATAGGGTTAGTAGACTGGGAGAAAAAATAAATGTACCTTGATTTTAGCAAGACATTCCAATACTATTTTTCATAATAACCTTATAGAATATAATTTAAAAATCTATAATGAATAAGAGTACAATTAAATGATTTTGTGGCTGCAGGAAAACTCTTGCCCCCCCCCCAAATTAATGAATAAGACATTAGCTTGCAAACAGGTTTGGCCCTATTGTATTTATTAACATCTTTTATTTTTAATTTAAGATCTTTAGGTAGACATTAATGAAATATCCAAGATTTTGGGAAAGAAAGAAAGAAAGAAAGAAAGAAAGAAAGAAAGAAAGAAAGAAAAATATCTGTAGGAAAACCCTGGGTGTGTAGTTGACACAGGCAAAAATTTGCTAACTAACAAAGACAGATCTTACTACTAAAGGAGAAAAAAAAGCATGATATGATATGCTATGATGCCACATTAATAAAAGAATGCCCAGAGGTACCTGGGTGACTCAATCAGTTGAGCATCTGACTTCAGCTCAGGTCATAATCTCACAGTTCGTGAGTTCAAGCCCCCATCAGGCTCAGAGTTGTCAGTGAGGAGCCTGCTTCAAATCCTCTGTCCCCCTCTTTCTCTGCCCCTTCCCCACTAGCACTCTCTCTCTCAAAAATAAATAAACATTATAAAAAATAAAAGAACGCCCAAATCAAAAGAATATGAACAGGGGTGCCTGGATGGGTCAGTTGGTTAAGCATCTGACTCTTGATTTCGGTTCAGGTCATGATCTCAGGGTCCTGGGATCCTCCTTAAGATTCTCCCTCTTTCCCTCTGCCCCTCTCCCCAGCTTGTGCACATGATCTCTCAGAAAGAAAGGAGGGAGGGAGGAAGGAAGGAAGGAGAGAGAGAGAGAAAGAAACAAAGAAAGAAGGAAAAAAAAGGAAGGAAGAGAATACAAAGAGAAGTCAGAAGACAGAGGAAAAACCTATCTTTCTATCAAGTTCCTTTCTTTTTTTTAACCCAAATCTTGGATTACTCATTAATGTCCACGTTAAATACATACAATGAATAACACTATTTATAGAGTGCATTAAAATTTCTCAAACTGCCTTTTCTGTTTGCCATCTAATGTAAAAACAACTCTGAGGCAGACAAAGCAGTTAAAATTAGTCCCATTTTACTGTCTTCTTAAGGTTCAGAGGGGTAAAAGAATTTCCTCAGATCATTCAAGTTGGTCCAGAGTATGAATGTGAAGCATGTGACTCCAGGTCATATCCATTTTTTAACAACTTTCCCCCCTCCTTAATGAAGTAATACATTTTCAGTGTACAAGTGTTACAATTCAGATAGAGAAATCATCTCCCTAAACAATGTATTAATTAAACTCACATAAAATAAGGAAAAATTTCTTTTACTTTTCATAATACTATGCTGAAAAAACAGAAGGCAAAGTGGGTCAGTTAAGTAGAATAAGTAATGTTTTCTTGAATGGCCATTATATATTTTTTATGTTACTACTCTTAAAATAACACCAAAATGTAGACATTTCCTTAATCTACTAGCAATATTGAGATTTCTCATCTTTGCATGCTTAAAGAAAATAACCTAAACTTCAATTTTAAGTACCAGGTAAAACCATTACCTTGGGTGTGCTTCCTTTAATGAATTTTTTAATTGAAGACAACAAGCCAGTTTCATTTTTCGGTGGTTTTTCTCCCCCTGAAGGCAGACTATCATCAACCTCTGAATATTTCCTCTTTGCTCTAGCAGTGCGTTGTGTTTGGATTTGATTTGATTGCTGAGAAGCTTTCCGTGTTCTCAGCCTCATCTTTTATGGGTGCCACATATAAAACTACAAGAGAAAAATAACAAGGGTTATTAAAATTAAACCTAGCATGGCCAAATGTGCCCACCTTCTAACTAAAAATCCCTTGGTGTAGGTCTCCAGAGGATTAAATTAAGAAACCAAAATTTTAAGGAAAAGGATGCTTTGAACTTTTACATACTCTCCCAAGTAACCTTCCCAACAGCTTCTGAAATATTTTACCCTATGATCTAATAAAAATATGAGTAACACCAAAAAGTGTGCATACTCTTTCCACAGCACTGTGCAACCTCCACCCATGCCAATATTACCATTCATTCAACCATTCAGTCAAGAAACATTTATTGAGCACTTACAACATTCAAGGCACTGGGCTAGGATAAGCACCTCATAAACAGTAAACCACATACAGAAGATTTTTGTCTTCTGGAGCTCATAATGTAGTGGGAAAACCCTCAATGAATGAATTAATTACCTGAGCATGATTCTAATGATCAATAATCATGCAGTGTAAAAAGAGCAGTTGAATCATTCATTTTATAAGATCATTTTATCTTACCACACATGATACTTTAAAAATCAAATTCACATCGAAAAGAAATTATGAGGCAATCTACTTGAACTCTCTCACTTTATAGATGAGAAAATTAATGGCTGACAAAACTGTATCAAGACAGAGGTAGTTAAGAATATACCCTAAATTAGAATCTGAAAGAGAATATAAAAATTACCAAAGTAAGAATTAAGAAATGTGAATTCCAATCCTACTTCAATCACTGCTAAACTATAGTCACTTAACTGTTTTTTCAATTATATAAAGAATACATTCATCTTACCATCCTGAGCTTCAAAATGAAAAAGGAATTAGAAAAGACTATAAACTGCAGAGAACATTAATGCTACTCACAATAGTGAATGCATTCACAGAAAAGTCTAACTCCTTTTAAGCATTCCCAAAGCCTAAAGATGCCAAAAATCCTGGCAAAGGGTAGTTAGTCTTCACCGACTTATGCTTAAGACATTATGTCTTTACTAAATCAAGAGTCACAGAAAAAATGTTAGAAACTTTTAGGAAGTTATACATACATACACACACATACACAATCTACTCCAACAAAAACCCCACACTCAAAGGATTCATCAGAGAAGTCCCTAGACACCTTTACAAACAACTATTTTTTTCCCTATAAACAAATGGTACTCAGTTGTAACTCTCCATCCCAAAATAAAAATGCTGCCTTTTTCCCTGAAGAGTCAAAGTTAATTCTAAAGTGATTTATCATTCAAGGCATGTATTATTTACTTTAAAATCCTATTTAAAGTACGTAAATGATGTCTTAATTCCTTAATTCTTCAGCACAGCACTCCTCAGAAAAGGAAAATTCGCATATAGCAAATGCAAGGGGGAATTCTCAAAACTATTTTTAATCAATTTCTGTAATTTTTTTAAATTAGAGAGCAAGTGGGGAAGGGGCAGAGACAGAAGCAGAGAGATCATTTTAAGCAGGCTCCACGCCCAGCACAAAACCCCATGCAGGGATCAATCCCACGACCCTGGGACCATGATCCAAGTGAAAATCAAGAGTTGGATGCTTAACCAACTGAGCCACCCAGGTTCTATTCTGAGGTCTTTTTTGTTTTGGGTTTGTTTTTTTTTTTAATGTTTGTTTATTTGAGAGAGAGAGAGAGAGAGAGAGAGAGAGAGAGCGCGCGCATGAATGGGGGACACAGAATCCAAAGCAGGTTCCAGGCTCTGAGCTGTTAGCACAGAGCCTGACAAAGTGCTCGAACTCACACACGAACTGTGAGATCATGACCTGAGCTGAAGTCGGCGGCTCAACAGAGCCACCCAGACGCCCCTATTCTTGGGTATTTTGGGGGAAAAAATTTGTTTTTTTAAATTACAGAGGGGCACCTGGGTGACTCAATGGGTCATGATCTCGAGCCTTCCCTCCCTGGCCCCCCAACAGGGCTCCTCACTGGGAGTGGGGCCTGGTTAAAATTCTCTCTCTCAAACAAACAAACAAAACACCTAGGAATGAATCTATCTTAAACCCAGAATCATCAAATAGTAATTATAATACCTTATGAAATAATGCACTAAGGTAAAGTAGGTCTTAAAAGACTAAAAGCATATAGGTTAAGTCGTCTTACAGAGTTTGGCTCATTAAAATTCCAATACTTATTGGTCATCTGCTACTAAAATGTTAAGGATGAAAACTATCTCTGCCCATGAGAATCATAAGTCTGGCAAATAAATATATGTATCATAGTGTATATATAAAATTCTACATCACTCCACATGAAGAAGAGTGAAGACATTTCTGGGAAAGCTTAGGAGAAAGGTTCTTTGAACTCAAAAATAACCAGTGAGCATTTACTAGAAAGAAAGACATGAGCATTTAAAGAAAGAGTTGAAATGTAGAAGATTTTTGTCCATTCCAATAGTGAACTGTAAAAGATGTACTTAATAGGTCTAAAAGGGCTGGGGCAGTCAAGCTCTCATGAACTTTCAAAACTGACTACTCAGGCAACAGATAAAGAAAACATATACTTTTCAATTTCTCATGAAATACTTACCAATAGGCAATATGCTGAGACATAAAAAAAAGCTAAATAAATTTAAAGAAAAATCTTACAAAGTATGTTCTCTGACCACAATTACAAATCAAAAACAAAAATCTTAAAAGTACCAAATACTTGAAAATTTAAAAATATATTTATAAATAAATCATGAGCCGGGAGGAGGAGGAGAGGGGTGGGGAGAAAAGGAAATAAAAGCACAAGGGAAATAAATTTTGGACTAAAAAAACCAAAGAGCACATCAAAATGTCTGGGATATAATAAGCAGCATTTAGAGGGAAATTATAAACATATATGCACCTAACACCAAAGTCTCAAAATATATTAAGTAAAAACTGTCAAAAGTGAAAAATAGACAATTCAACAATAGTTGGGTATTTCAATACCTACTTTCAATAATGGACAGAACTAGACAAAAAGCCAATAAGGAAATAGAAGACATGAACAATTCTCTAGACTTAAGAGATACATATGGAACATTCTACCCAACAACAGCACAATACATAATATTCTCTAGGACAGACTACATGTCAGGACGCAAAACAAGTCACAATAAACTTAGAAGAATCGAAATCATACAAGTATACGGTCTCCAACTACACTGGAATGAAATTAGAAATCACAAGGAAAGAAACGAGAAATTAACAAATATGCAGAAATTAAACAAACTCCTAAACATGTAAGCATTGTGTCAAAGAAGAAATCACAAGGTGAATTAGAAAATACTTCAGGATGAAACAAAACCACAAATACCAAAACTTATGAGATGCCCCAAAAACAGTGCTCAGAGGGAAATTTATGTAAATGCTTATAATAGAAAAAAAACCTCAGGGCACCTCGGTGGCTCAGTTGGGTGAATCTCTGACTTTGGCTCAGGTCATGATCTCACAGTCTGTGGGTGCGAGCCCTGTGTCAAGCTCTGTGCTGACAGCTCAGAGCCTGCAACCTGCTTCAGATTCTGTGTCTCCCTCTCTCGCTCTGCCCCTCCCCTTCTCTCTCTCTCAAAAATAATTTTTAAAAAGTAAAAAACAAAAACAAAACAAAACAAAACAAAAATCTCAAGTCAGTAACAAAACTTTTCACCATAAGAAACTATAGAGAGAAAAACAAACTAAATCTAAAGCAAGCAAAAAGAAGGAAATAAAGAATAAAGCAGAAAGAACTCAAGTAGATGATTTACAAATAAACAAGAAAATAGTGAAGCCAAAAATTTGTTCTTTGAAAAGATCAACAAAACGGACACACCTTAAATAGACTAGCGAAGAAAAAAAAGAGAGAAGACTCAACCTAATAACGTCAGGAATGAAAGATGGCTCATTAATACCAACCCTACAGAAATAAAAACAATTTTAAGGGAATACTATGAACAATCGTACACCAACAAATTAGACAACCTAGAAGAAATGGATTAATTTCTATAGAGACACAAGTAAAATGGGCTCGAGAAAACAAAATCCAAAAGATTGCATTAGTGATAATTTCTTTAAAATCCAAAAAAAAAAAAAAAAATCTAAGAGATTGCATTAGTGATAATTTCTTTAAAAACCTCCCACAAAGAAAAGTCCAATTTTAATGGCTTCACTGGCGAATTTTACCAAATGTCTGAAGAATTAACACCAATCCTTCTCAAACTCTTCCAAAAAATTGAGGAATACCTTCCAACTCAATCTATGAGGTCGGCATTGCTCCGATACCACAATCAAACAAAGACACTACAAGAAAAATTAAACTACTACTCAATATCCTTTACGAAAATAGATGCAAATATCCTCAATAAAATACTAGCAAACCAAATCCTTTAGGAACATAGATGCAAATATCCTCAATAAAATACTAGCAAACCAAATCCAGCGGCTTAATAAAGGGATTACACACCATGACCAAAGTGGAATTTATTCCAGGGATGCAATTCTGGTTTAACATATGAAACTCAACCAATATAATACACCATGTTAAAAGAATAAAGGAAAAATTCCGTATGATCATCTCAACTGATGCAGAAAAAAAAAGCACAATTGACCACACCCAACACCCTTTTCACAATAAAAATACTCAACAAACCAGAAATAGAAGGGAACATCTTAAACCTGAGAAAAGGCAGCAACGAAAAATCCACAGCTATCATACTGCATAGTGAAAACCTAAATGCTTTCCTCTTAGGTAAAAACTAAGACAAGGATGTCCACTCTCACCACTTCTATTGACATTTCACTGGAGGTTCATGCCATGGAATCAGGCAAGAACAAGAAAATTTTAAAATTCACATTAGAAAAGAAAAAGTAAAACTATCTCTTTGCAAAGAACATGACATTGCATGAAAAATAACCACAAAAGCAGAAACCATAAAAGCAAAAACTACTAACTGGACTTCATAAAAATTAAAAAGACCTGAGACTTCATAAAAGCTAGATGATTGGCCACAAACATATGAAATGATAATACTCAATACAATTCACCATCAGAAATGCAAGTTAAAATCAAAACAGAATACTAATCTACACTTACTTGAAAGGCAAAAATTAAAAAGACTGACAACAAACGATAGCAAGGATGTGGAACAATGAGCACTCTCATACTCTGCTGGTGGGAACATAAGGTTTTTGGTAGAAGTTGAGCAATTTCTTTCAAACAACGCCTCACCCCTTGATCCAAGTTTTTATCCAAGAAAAAATGTAAACATGCCCACAGGATACTTTTACAAAACTGTTCCTGGCAGGCTTTATTTACAATAGCCCCCCAAACTGGAAACAACAAAAATGCTCAAGGACAGAAAAATGAATACTGTGGTGTCTTCACACAGTGAATAATTAGAAAACAGCAATGATCAGGGGCGCCTGGGTGGCGCAGTCGGTTAAGCATCCGACTTCAGCCAGGTCACGATCTCGTGGTCTGTGAGTTCGAGCCCCGCGTCGGGCTCTGGGCTGATGGCTCAGAGCCTGGAGCCTGTTTCCGATTCTGTGTCTCCCTCTCTCTCTGCCCCTCCCCCGTTCATGCTCTGTCTCTCTCTGTCCCAAAAATAAATAAACGTTGAAAAAAAAAATTAAAAAAAAAAAAAGAAAACCGCAATGATCATCATTATCATCAACAACATGAAAGAATCTCAGACATTATGCTGAGCAGTGGCAGCCACAAAAGAGTACATATTTGATGACACCATTAAAAAGAAATTCTATTAGAGGCAAAAATAATCTGAGGAGAAAAATCAAAATAGAAGTTGCCTTGGGGAAAAGAAATGACCTGTATGCAACAGAGTATGGATCTATTTGTCAAAACTTATAGCTAAAACCTATGTATTTCAAAGTATGTAAATTTTACAAAAATGTATATCTGTAAAAAGTTCCTATAAACAATACTAACCAGCTAGCAAGAAGTTGGGAGTGGGTGGGGATACAAATCTAAAAAACATACAAAATATTAGTAACTACTTAAAAAGAATGATAGTTTTATAGGACTTCATAATGCCATTCTGTCTACATTGTGCATGTTTGATATTTTCCATTAAAAATTAGCAACAAAAGGGGCACTTAAGTGGCTCAGTCAGTTAAGTATCAGGCTTTGGCTCAGGTCATGATCTCACGGTCCATGGGTTTGAGCCCCGCATCAGGCTCTGTGCGGACAGCTCAGAGCCTGGAGCCTGCTTCAGATTCTGTGTCTCCCTCTCTTTCTCTCTGCCCCTCCACTGCTCACGCTCTATCTCTCTTGCTGAAAAATAAACATTAAAAAAAAAACAAAAACACCTTATTATCAGAGCTACAGACAAGGTTCAGCAGTGAAACAAAACTGAATTAAGTCAAAATAGAGTAGGGCAGTATCAAATGAGAAAAGCAAAGAGAACATCTACAAAAAGAGGGGTGGAGGAACATAAACTAAGCAATCTTCCATACTTTTTAACATGGTAAGAAAATAACAGAAAGCTCCGTTTAAGTCAGCAACTGTCCTGAACCAAACCTTTTTCCAAAAGTTCAAGGAAACGAATTTCACATTAAAAAGTAACAGAAATTAGATCGGAGCCCATACAGTCATCATAAGGAAAAAAAAATTGAGAAGCAAAATAAAATCTCTAACTTTCTACAGAAAGATTGCAAAAGATAAATCCACAAAAGCATATCACATCTACACACTATTTCCAAGTATGCTTAAAGACATTAATACTAAGGAACAATTTTAACCAGGATTTAAGGAAAGGGAAAAGAAGCAAAAGAACTTGTAAAAATTTAAGAACAAAAAATCATTTCTAAACTAGACTAAAAAAGAAGGAACAAAAAATTAAATGAACAGATAGAACAAAGACGGAATATTTTCACACATTAAAAAAGATTCAACACAGGGCGCCTGGGTGGCTTAAGCATCCAACTCTTGATCTCAGCTCAGGGTTGTTGAGTTGAAGTCCCACACTGGGCTCCCACAAGTGCACTTGGAGCCTACTTTAAAAAAAAAAAAAAGATTCAAAGATTCAAGGGTGCCTGGCTGGCTTACTTGTGGAGCAATACAGCTCTTGATCTTGAGAGTTGTGAGTTCAAGCCCCACATTAGGAGTAAAGATTACTTAAAAATAAAAGTCTTGGGGCGCCTGGGTGGCGCAGTCGGTTGAGTGTCCGACTTCAGCCAGGTCACGATCTCGCGGTCCGTGAGTTCGAGCCCCGCGTCAGGCTCTGGGCTGATGGCTCAGAGCCTTGGAGCCTGTTTCCGATTCTGTGTCTCCCTCTCTCTGCCCCTCCCCCGTTCATGCTCTGTCTCTCTCTGTTCCAAAAATAAATAAACGCTGAAAAAATAAATAAATAAATAAATAAATAAATAAATAAATAAATAAATAAATAAAAGTCTTAGGGGCGCCTGGGTGGCTCAGTCCGTTAAGCGGCCGACTTCGGCTCAGGTCATGATCTCTTGGTCAGTGAGTTCAAGCCCCGCATCGGGCTCTGTGCTGACCGCTCAGAGCCTGGAGCCTGTTTCAGATTCTGTGTCTCCCTCTCTCTGACCCTCCCCTGTTAATGCTCTGTCTCTGTCTCAAAAATAAATAAATGTTAAAAAAATTTTTGAAAAAAATGAAAAAAAAAATAAAAGTCTTAAAAAACAAATGAAGATTCAAGAGAAACTGATAAATACTGAAAATAGATCAGATACTCAAAAACAAGAGAAATTTCCAGAAATAGGAAAAGTTTGAAACTCTGTATTGAAAGAAACAGGCCTGAGAAAAGCAAATATGAAAACACAGCCTGGTATGAATTACTAGAACTTTACTGAACTTTAATTTTAAATGCGGAAAAAAAAATCCTCCTTTGGGCATCTAAGCCAGATACAGGCCAACTTTTTCTTATAGAACCATGCAGTAAATGTTTTAGGCTTGCAGATCACAGGGTATAAGTTAAATGAAACTCAAATATCAGTGTCTGGAACCATGCTCATTGGTTTCAATATTGTCTATGGCAGTGTTTAGCAAAAGCATCCAAAGACAATATGTAAGTAAATGAGCATGGCTGTGTACAATAAAACTGTGTTTACACAGGCAGTCAGCCCACGGGCAACAGTTTGCATATCCCCGATCTAGACATGTACTAAGTGACTTTATAATGGAAAAAAAAAAATTAAACTACTCTCAATTTTTCAACAGCAACACTTCATGCCAGACAAAAAATGGAGTTACATATTTAAAATAAAATAATCAAGAAAAGACCATGTAAGTAAACCAAGGATTTTATATCCAACAAAAATAACAAGAATAATGGCCACCAACTATTGTCAATGAGCAAAAACTCTGGGAATACTGTGGCCTTCCTAAAAAAATCTAACAGAGCATTTGAGAAAACCAAACTGAGTACAGATATTGCATTAGAACTGATGGTGAATATCAAACATACAACATGGAGTTAGTTACTCATACAGCAAAAACCAAAATGAAGGTTAAAAGGAAGACAGTAGAGTGTGTATATTCTCTGACAATGTAAACATACTTAACTATTTAAAATTTAAAAGTGAGGGATGAGGGCAGCTGTCTCAGTCAGTTAAGCGACCACCTTCGGCTCAGGTCATGATCTCACAGTTCCTCAGTTCAAGCCCTGCATCAGGCTCTGTGCTGGAGCCTGCTTCGGATTCTGTGTGTCCCTCTCCCTCTGCCCCTCTCCCACTCACATTCTGTCTCTTTCTCAAAAATAAATAAACATCAAAGAAAAAAAAATTTTAAGTAAGGGATGAATGTGAAGAACAGAGCAAAAAGTGCATATACGGCTTCAAAAATCATGCATACGGTAATAGCACTGGCATGGCTATTGTGAGTCTGTCATGAGATAAAATTATTTAGATTTCTAATTCCAGGTCTATCATCTACTGGGTCCTCAGAAACCTAGAACAGTATAGAACAAGAAGACAGATATAGAGGAAGTTAAATCCCCGGAATTCTGACTATGTCCAGCTTAAGAGGTGAATAAATCTCCACAAAAAGCAACCATTCAGTTAGACAAAATAACAAAAACCACCACTTCAGTACTCTAGAAATAAACCAAAGGCATATAACAATCTAAGAATCCTTATAAAACTGCTCAACTTTGGGTAAGAACGTTAGGAGTCCGTGTCATTCTTGTCTGGGACTGCTCTACTCCCCTACTCCCTACTCCACCTGCAAGCTCAGATGGTTTGTCAGGCTGAGAGGAATGTCAACTTTGAGGTCACCATAAAAAGAGACTGATGGTTTATAGCAGTCGGACAATGACCACACTCAATGGTATCATCAGTATAAGTGACATTTCTGGTATAAGTAATAATTTCTGTAGCAGGTGAACTAGGAGGCCAACAGCTCTAATAGCCTGCAGATGCAGGGGTTGTTGCGCCAACCACATTCCTGGCTGAGGCAGCACACATGCACAACAGGGACTAAAGAGGGCCAAGCAAGCTATCCACATACTGAATCCTGCACATCAGAATTTCTTTTTAATTTTTAAAATGTTTGATAATTGAAAAAAATGATTTTTTTTTTTAATTTAAGGGGGGAGAGGGGCAGCGGGAGAGAGGGAGAGAGAATCTTAAGCAGACTCCATGCTCAGTGTGGAGCCCAATGTGGGGCTCAATCCCATAACCCTGGGATGCAGGACCTCAGTCAAAATCAAGAGTTGGACACTCAACTGACCGAGCTACCCAGGTGCCCCAAAAGTAAAAATGACTTTAAACTGTAGTCATGACAGGTAAAATCAAATGTTTTAATTATATTTATAGGCTACCTCTAGTTCCCATTTGGTTAAATGCCTATGCATGCCCTTTCCTCATTTAAAAAAAAATTTTTTTTTTAATTTTCCTTCTTGACATTTATTTATTTTTGAGAGACAGAGCAAGAGCAGGGGAGGGGCAGAGAGAGAGGGAAACACAATATCCAAAGCAGGCTCCAGGCCCTGGGCTGGCCGCACAGAGCCCAACACAGGGCTCAAAACCATGAACTGTGAGATCATGACCTTAGCCGAAGTCAGATGCCTAACCAACTGAGCCACCCAGGCGCCCCTTCCTTGTTTTTTTGTCTTTGTTTTTAAGAATTAAAATACTGGGGCACCTGGGTGGCACAACTGGTTAAGTGTCGACTCTCGGCTCAGATGATCTCATAGTTTGTGAGTTCGAGCCCCACCCACAACAGGCTCTGCACTGATGGCACAGAAACTGCTTTGGATTCTCTCTCCTCTTGCTCTCTGCCCTTCCCCCACTTGTGCACGAGCATGTATGCTCTCTCTCTCTCTCAAATAAATAATAATAATAATAATAATCATAAAGAATCAAAGTACTGAAGTTGAAAAGAACTCTAGTTCAACCTCCCCAACCAAAGCAGAAATCTTTCAGATAGTTTTTCTGTTTAAAGGTAACCTATATTGTGCTCAAATAACTTAAGGAGACATGAAGCTCAATACTTCCTAATGCAAGTATTTCAAAATGTTAAATGAGTTCTAAACAAAAAGACCTTTTAAAGTGAGCCGAATAAAACCTGCAAATATATAACATCAATTCCCTTATTTAATAAAAAAGTTCTTTTCTTTTTTAAGTTTATTTTAAGAAAGAGAGCACATGCGCTAGTGCACACAAGCAGGGGAGGGGCAGAGAAGGGAGAAAGAATCCCAAGCAGGCTAAATGTTGTCAGCACAGAGCCTGATGCAGGGCTCAAACCCACAACCCATGAGATCACGACCTGAGCCAAAATCAAGAGTGAGACACTTAACCAACTGAGCCACCCAGGCGCCCCAATATGCAGAATTTCTAAAAAGAATTTAACTCTTGCAATTTGGTTAAGCATTAATTTTCCTTGTTTTAAACCCAAAGCTTGAATATTTTTTTCATTTTAATACTTAAAAACAAATATTATATAACTTTTTTAGTTTGCCAATTATGGCTTAATTTAGAAAAGTTAGGTATTTACATGATTTGTTCCAACTCCAATATAATGGAACTATATTTACTTCAAAAACAATTTGTATTTCCAAGGATCTCAATAAATATTTGCTAATTTAATCTCTTCGCATTTCTTGCAGATTACTAAAATCCTAAAATAAAGGCTCAAATGTCTATGCTTACCTGAATATTGAAACATAATTCAAACAAGCACACTACCAAAACACTGCCTAAAAAAGTACTGTGTTGGTTTTCTAGTAAGTTTCCTGTGTGCTCCAGAAAACCAATCCTTAACCTATCCTTTTCAAAAATAAAGTTCCTATCTAACTACATGTATCTGAACATGGAAAAGGTTAAAGTGATATATTAACCAATAGCTTTCCTTTATTAACTGCTCCGTCCAAGGCACTGTCCTAAGTGGTTTTTAATACATTGTTTCACTTAATCTTTCAACATCATAAAGTAGTATCCATTACTTCCATCTTATGATGGAAGAAAATGAGGTGGAAAACACAGCAGAAGTGTTTTAAGGAACAATTTCCAGGTAATTTCAATAAAAATAACTGGCAATGTAAAAATGGTATATTTATCGCCAACAAAAAACTAATTAAAAAGCTACTAAAAATTCTAATTTCCCATTACCCTCTAAAGTTTGTTTTTACTTCTGCTCTTTTCTAAATACATAGTCATTCACAAGTGATTTTCCCGCTGAATGAACCCCTGTCTATACAAAGCCTTAAAATAGGGTTAACTTACAAACAGCTGTGTTTACAAACTGGCAGTTGGGAGCTCAAAATACAACTTCTCATAGAAATAGTGTTACAAATGCGGGTTACAGTTCCAGGGCAGCTCCTATGGCATACTTTTACCCATAATATAATTGGATAGAAAAAATCTAGACTCTAAACCATTATATCAACCGTGTGGAAAACTATATTCCCTATTTCTACACCAAGCCTATCTGTACTCATATTAAAACCATGTCTCTAGTGCTGGGAAAACTGGATATCCAAAAGCAAAAAATGAAGTTGGACCCTTACCTTACACCATATATAAAAACAAACCCAAAACGGATCAAAGACCTTAAGAGCTAAAACTATACAACTCTTAGAAGAAAACATAGGGAGAAAGCTCATGACATTGGGTTTGACAATAATTTCTTGGATATGACACAAAAGGACAGGCCACAAAAGGAAAAAGAAAAGATAAACCGGACTACACTTAAGTTAAAAACTTTTCTGCAATAAAGGACACTATCAGGGCACCTGGGTGGCTCAGTTGGTTAAGTGTCCGACTTCGGCTCAGATCATGACTTCATGTTTCTTGAGTTCGAGCCCTGTCCAGGCTCTGTACTGATAGTCTGGAGCCTGCAGCCTGCTTCAGATTCTGTGTCTCCCTCTCTCTCTGCTCCTCCCCCACTCGTGCTCTATCTCTGTCTCTCAAAAAGGAATAAACGTTAAAAAAATTTTAAAAAAAGAATGAAATTTTGCCATTTGCAACTACATGGATGAAACTAGAGGGTATTATGCTAAGCGAAATTAGAGAAATATCATATGACTTCACTCGTATGAGGACTTTAAGATACAAAACAGATGAACATAGGGGAAGGGAAGCAAAAATAATATAAAAACAGGGAGGGGGACAAAACATATGAGACTCTTAAATATGGAGAACAAATAGACGGTTACTGGAGGGGTTGTGGGAGGGGGGAATGGGCTAAATGGGTAAGAGACATTAAGGAATCTATTCCTGAAATCATTGTGGCACTGTATGCTAACTAACTTGGATGTAAATTTTTAAAAAAAAATCAATAAAGAGAAAGGAAAAAAAAAATCTGTGCTTGTTAGCCTGGTGTTGTTCTGGTGTAGTCACAATGTAGGATAGGCCCTGTGTATCTGGGCATCAGGAGTGGGGCTCTGTCAGTGATTGCCTCTCAGTGCCAAATTAGGCTTGCAGCTTTTCAGGTCTTGTTTGGAGAGTTCCCTGAGCCTTGCCTTAAGGGTAGGAGATCTCTGAAGACAGTAGTATTAAGATCTCTCTGCCCCAAACTGTTTCCTGCCCCACCCATTAGTGGTAGACGGGTTTTTCTTAGACTTTACCCTCCTCCTTAATCATGTCTTCACTTATGCCCTGAAGGTTACTGGACCTGCCCTTCCCCTGGCTTTAAAATTTTCTTTCCTTGGGGGAAAAAGATCTGGTTGAGGCTTTGGTATTTTTTTCCCAGGTACAAGCTGCTCCCCTCTTTAGCTCTGCACCGCAGAGGAAGGTTCTTTCTACTCATGTGTTCCCATACTGTGAGCACCCGGTGGAAGTCTGTGGCAAAGATACACTTCCATTGTGTCTATAGCTTCCAGGAATACTACATGCTGTGCTAGCCTACTTTGCCTTAATTTTAAGGAGTTTATTAACAATTTTACATGATTTTTTTTTATGTTTTTATGGCTCTTCCCTTGCTCTGCCATAGGTGAGCCAGTGCTTATATCCTGTCTCTCTTAGGAAAGGCTTTCCTTTTCTTGGATATTTGTTTGGTTGCCCTAAGTCCTCAGCTCTCTGATAGGTTCAAGAGAAGTTCAAATTTGTAGTTTATCCCATTTTTTTAATTGTTGTTAGGCTTGTAGAAGCATTTTTTTTCCAGCTTTCTGTTGTGTAGGCAGAACCCAATTAATGTATAAAAGTGGATCTTTAGGTAAAACTCTACAATTAGAGGAGCTTTCCTTTCTGATCTAGAGCTGCAATTTGTAATTCCATGACTTGTTTGTGCTCAGGTTGCTTGGGAAAAACTCCCTTGCCTTTTCCTTGGTTTAGACCAAAGGAAAGGGTTCAAATTGGCCAGGCTGATAGTAAAGAGAATAATTCCCCAATGGGTCCTAGATTTTCTCCTTTTTGGTTTTTGTTTTGTTATTGTTGGAGACCCAATTAGGGTGGACATTCAAGGCCTGGGCAGAGTGGAAAGTGCCCTAAAATTGGGCAGGCAGACAAGGTGGGTAAGGGCTGGCCCCTGCATGCCGAGGGGAGTACCAGAAAGGTGGTCCAGGCAGGCAGGTCTATCAGGGGACCTGTAGGCCAGCCCTTGAAAAGGTATCTAAGCCAGGTGGTGAATGCCTAGGTCAGAGCCTCACCCAGGGAGGCAGGGTTAGGGCTGGTTAGGGTTTTCTAGAGTCTACAGACTGGCATTGCTAGGGGCCTCTCTGAGCTGCTGCTGGAACTCACAGTGTGTCTGCTGGTTGGAGTCTCCTGGAAGTGGGTGTGGAGGTGGTTGTTCTTCACCAGGTGGTCAAGACAGGAGTTGATCTGGTCCAACATGGAGTCGATGGTAGCATATTCTGCCTCCCTGAAGTCATCATCTTCACCTTCCACCCTTGCCTCCACTGGCATGCCCAGGTCCCTGTTGGGGCCCAACATTGTGGGCCTGGGTGCCCCAAGGGCTGTGCGATGATGGAAGATGCTGGAATGCAGCGATCATGCACCCACAGCCAGCACAGGGTGGAAGGTGGAGGCACCGGATGAAATGCAGGACCAGAAGAGCAGATTTTTTTCCTCTTTCCTAAACATTGTGGTTCTCCCAAAACTATCTTATGGTTAGGCCTTCCTCTATGGTTTTTGTTATCTTTTCCCCAAACCTCTCTTTATCTCAATCCTACTTATCGTTCCATCCCAATTCCTGTTATGAAAGGTCTGGAAAAACCAGATTTACACAAAGTACACAAGTACATAGGTACATAAGGTACTTAATTTGAGTAGGTATAAGTGAAATCATATAATATTTGTCCCTTCATGACTGATTTATTTTCCTTAGTGTAATGTCAAGTTTCATCCATGTTGTAGCATATTATAGAACTTCCTTCTTCTTTAGGGCTGAATGACATTTCATTGTATATTTCTACCACATTTTGTTTATACACTCTTCTGTCAATAGACACTTATGCTTCCACCTTTTGGCTGTTGTGGATAATGGTGCTGTGAATATGGCTATGTAAATATCTGTTTGTGTTCCTGCTTTCAGTTCTTTAGAACTACCTAGAAGAATTGCTAGATCATATGGTAATTCTATGTTTAAATTTTTAAGGAACTGTCAACAGTATTTTCCACAGTGGCTGCACCATTTTGCATTCTTATCGGCAGTGCACCAAGGGTTCCAGTTTCTTCATATCCCTGATGACAAGTCTTATTTTCTGTTTTTTGATAATGGCTATCATAGTGGTGTGAAGAGGTACCTCACTGTGGTTTTGGTCTGCATTTTACTAACGATTAGTGATGTTGAGCATTATTTGATGTGATTTTTTGTATATCTTCTTTGGAGAAATGTCTTTTACCTGTTTTTGAACTGGGTTGTTCGATTTTTTTTGTTGTTGCAGGAATTTTAAAATATATTTTGAATATTAAACCCATATGAGATATATGACTTGCACATATTTTCTCTCATTCCACAGGTCGCCTTTTCACTGTTGATAGTATCCTTTTTTTAATTTATTTTTTATTAAAAAAAATTTTTAATGCTTAGTTTTGAGAAAGAGAAGGTGCAGGGGGAGGGGCAAAGAGAGAAGGGAGACACAGAATCTGAAGCAGGTCCCAGGCTCTGAGCTGTCAGCACAGAGCCTGATGCGGGGCTTGAGCCCACTGACCGTAAGATCATGACCTGAACTGAAGTCGGATGCTTAACCGAGCCTCCCAGGTGACCCAAGATTTCATTCTTTTTGATTGCCAAGTAATACTCCATTACACACACACACACACACACACACACACACATATATATACATATGCATATATACACACACATATACACACATATCTTGATCCATTCATCCATCAGTGGACATGTGGGGTCTTTCCATAATTTGGCTATTGTTGATAGTGCTGCTATAAACATTGGCGTACATGTGTCCCTTCGAAAGAGCACACCTAACAAGCACAGATTAACACAACTGTAATCTACCACTGGAAGAGAGGAGAATCTACAAAGGAACACAAACAGGTGCACAAGGAAAGCCAAAAACTGCAAGTCATCAGGAAAACTGAGAAATACTTTCTCATGCCTCAATTTCTAGCTTAAGCACAAATAACACTAGAGAAGTTTGCAATTAATGGTGCACTTAAAATATTCTTCACAAAGAAAAAAAAATTCTTTTGTTACAACAAAACTGAAACTTAGATCAACTGGACTCCCTACACTAAAAATCCAGGTACACAATTTTCCAGGTATATATACTATCTACTCAGTCTTTAACTGTTGTGTTCATGATATCTAGCATTTGATAAAATATTGAAAGACACACAAAAAAGAAGAAAATTCAACCCACTGTCAAGACAAAGCATTCAACAGAAACAAAAATCAATGAAGTCAAAAACAGAAAACTCAATGAAACCAAAAGTTGATTTAGAAAAGATCAGTAAATTGATAAGCCTCTAGTAAGACTGAGGGGAAAAAAGGAAGACACAAATTACAAACATCTGGAATGAAAAGTGAAATCCCTACACATCCCACAGACATTATATGAACAATAATGGAATATAACAACTTTATGCCCATATATTCAACAATTTACATGAAATGGTCAAACTCCTCAAAAACTGAGCCACCAAAGCTCACACAAGAATAGGTAACCTGATCAGTCCTACATCTATTTTTAAAAATTGAAATTGTAGGAAAAGCCTCCAACACAGGGGTCCAGATGACTTCACTGGAAAATCGTAGCAAACATTTAAAACAAAACATTAAAACAGAAGCGCCGGGGTGGCTCAGTCACTTAAGTGTCCAACTCCTGATTTCCGCTCAGGTCATGATCTCACAGTTCATGATCCTCTCTCTCCCTCTCTCTCTGCCTCTCTCCCTCTCTCTCTGCCTCTCTCCCTCTCGTGCATGCACATGCACGCTCTCTCTCAAAATATATAAACTTGAAAAAAAAAGAAATCATTTAAAACAAAAACAAAACACCAAATCCACACAAACTTTTAGAAAATAGAAGGGAACACACTTCCCAACTCATTTTATGAGGTCAGCACTACCCTAATAACAACTGGGCCAAGTACAGGTCAGAAATTGCCTATACAACATCTGCAATAATCTAATACTATCACTTAAAATATAAAGGAAAAATTTTAAACATGCATATACTTCCTCTTCTTGGTAATTCTACTTATGTTAGAATTTAACATATCCTCTAGGTTCTCTAGGAGCTCCATTACTAGATAAGCCCTTTTCTGTTATCAATAGAACAGAATAAAACAAGTAAAGACTGGGAAATGAGTACACTAGGGAAATGGATCTAATGAATGAAAATGATACAATTTAGTTAGATTACATCATAAAACAAACCTAACAATGGGGGCAATGACATTTTTAAGCCTACGAACTCATGACATTACAAGGGGGGAAGTATATACTGTAAAACATTTCAACTTTTTTCAACATTTAAACCAGACCTCATTTCAGGAATAGAAAGAGCTGACTGCTCAGCAATCTAAAACTGGGCAATGAAGTTTGCTTTCTATTTACCTGCAGGCCAACTAAAAGGATTGGGAAAGTAGTGGAGGGTGGGGAGAAAATCTCTTTCAAATGCTCATTATCAACTGCGAAATTAATTCTGCTAGTTTCTCTACCACCTCTAAATTTCAGACTCACATCTAACAGCCTTCTCATCACTTTCACTTGGCACCTCAAATTCAACTTACCCCAAAATGAACTCTTTCTCACCCACATTCCCATCCCACCGTCACACCCAAACCTACTCTTCCTACTGTATTATTTCCTACTATATTCTTTTTTTTTTAAGTTTATTAATTTAAGCAATTTCTTTACCCAATATGGGGCTCAAACTCACAACCCCAAGATCAAGAACCACACACTCTACCGAGTGACCCTGCCAGCCGCTCCTCTTATTATCTTCTTGATCATGTTCCCACCGTCTACCCCATCAACCAAACCAGAAACCACCCTACATATCCTAGTCATTCCTCCTTGTTCCCTACAATCAACACACCCTGATGACTTCACCTCTAAAACAGTTCTTAGTCTTGTCCCCTTTAAATCCATCCTCCCCACTCCACAAATCTGCCTGTTCCTTCTCATTAACTGCCTTCAAAATAAAGACTAGACTCTACTAGTCATGTATAAAACCCTACATGATCTAAGTCTTTTTTCATTGCTATTTGCTGCCTCTCTCTTTGCACTCCAATAATAATAGTTTCCTGCCCACACTATGCTGTATCTACTTCTGCTTTTCTCTTTACCTCAAACATTCTTTTCTTTCAACTAATTCTTATCTTCATCACTGAAAGCTCAGCCCAAGTATCTTGCACCCCAGTAAGTTAAATAACCGCCTCCACATCCCCAAGTTGATGTAAACCTATATTATCTGTATCTAAGCTCTTAACAAATCCTACTGAAATAATTTATATCTTTAACTGCACTAGACTGTAAGAGTCTTGAAGGCAGAAATCTAATCTGTAACAATAACCTGACACATAAGATAACTCAATCTATGTTGAACTGAACCATAAATTTTTCTCATTTTCCTCAGAGACCAGAGATTAGAAAATGGGAAAAAACTATGTCACTGAAACACAAACAACCCTCACTGCAGCAATCAATTCTTGCTCACAAAAAGGGGCCTATAAATAAAACTAAAAATGTTCCTTCCTCATGAGATTTCCTTCCTCTTCACAAAATCCCTGATTCCAAGCAATATCTGAAGCAAACAATTATGGTTACAGATTATCTTGTGCTAACAAGATTATAATAATGCTACAAGCATAAACTCAGTTAATAATTTGCTAATGAGGTCTTGAGTGCACAAATTTCTATCAAAACAACAAAATAGCACACTGCATATAAAGGATTCTTAACGAATTTTCTAGGACCACCCTGATGTACATCCTTTAAACAAGTATTTGCTGAATGAAGCAGAGAAGAGGGAAACAAAAGTGAGTAATAAGTAAAGACAACTGTAAAAAGATTACAAATCAAACTTTAAAGGAAACAAAGTCTGGGTTTTCACATTAAAATTTAGATACATATAAATTGTAAGTTGGCTATATAAAGAATATACGCATACAAGGTTCCAGAGTAGCCTCCTGAGGGAGTTATTTAAGAAATAACAGGGAGGTACCAGTCCTGAATCTATCATTAGTTAGCGGAGACACTGATCAGACACTGATTAAGTCATGCAAGCATTCTAGCATTTCATTTCCTCAACAGCAGAAATTACTGGACATTAGATCTGTGCATTTCACTACATGTAAATTTTACCTTAAAAAAAAAAAGTGCCAAAATGGGAAATGAGTCATTAATTAAGCTGAGCTGTTTTCATCCTATCACATACAACTCATCCCACAGCACCCTAATTAAGAATTTAAGACAAACACTTACTACATGTTAAAAAGTCTTCAGAATGGCTCATCATTAATAAAACAAAGACTTTACTGGACTAGATGGCCCTTTGGTCTCCTCTAGCTCTAGATTTCTATGAGTTTGTTAATTTATACTATTACAAATAGTATCACTACTGGATTTATATTAAAATTTGTATTAATGAGAAAAAAAGCTAAAAATCACTGCCTTCATTAATACCAAATGACATTCCCAAAAGTGTCAGCATCTGTTTTTCCTATCTATATTTCTAGCCTGACTAATCTGAAATCAACAACTTCAGGTACTGCAACTGTCCACTTTAATCTCCACGACTTCCCTAAGCCTTCATTAAATGACTTCAGAGAAGGAAGAGATTTCTCTGTCCCTCCCACTTACCATCTAATAAAAGTTAAAAGTCAACTAGGGCAGAAGAACTTAGTAGAGGAGTATTACATAAGCATCAATTCCAATACAAGAAGAGTTTTCATCAAATCCTTCTCCAAAAAGTGTGGTCATTTTGGGGTTATTACTATTTTTGATATATGACTTTGTCTTTTTTTACTAGCTAACATTATAAGATTCTTCAGAAGCTACTAAACATAATAAACTTATAATCAAAAGCATTTGTCAAAATATAGGGAATATACCAAAAAACCCCAGCAGATGAGGTTCTTTCCTTGCAAAATTTTCTTCGATGAACAACAATGAAGAATGCTTTTTCTAAATCTATGATCAATTATTTTTCTCTAGAGAAACAAAATATGTGGATTGTTAAATTGATGACTATAACACTATGAAAATATGAACTCTGATTTTTTAAAGAGTGCATTATTCAGTTTGTTAATCACTGAAAATACTTATTAAGGCACAACCATTCAGATATAAAGTTTTAAAATACTACTAGCAGTACCCCAACTTAAAACCTTTTTATGTCTTCAGTAGAAATAACATTAGGACAAAATCAGTATTTGTTATGGACAGAATGAGGTAGTATGTCCTGCTGAGGGCATTTTTGTATTTCTTTAACCTAAGCTTTAATAGAACAATAATTTGAAGACTTTTAATTTTAACTACCTTCAATAAATATAATTTAAACATCTTGTAAAAAGAGCATTTTACTACATGGTATGAAAGAAATTCTTATCAATAACACTTTATAACACAAGGTGTTAGCAAACATATAATTTATGAATTCATAAGAACTGAGTACCATAATACTCATGAGAAACTTTTCTTTTTCCTCAAAAAGCACATACGATACTTGTCACTCCAGTCTATTATTTTTCATCATATTACTATCCTTTCTAAAATATGTGTGTGGGTCTGTGTGTGTGTGTGTGTGTGTGTGTGTATTCCAGCATTTTTGTTTTTTAATTTGCTGGGTCACCTGTATACATACAAGTTACAATGTACTTTTTAAACACATTAACAAAGAAACTTGACGATAAAAGAAGTGAACTTACACTTAGCAGAATTTTCCTAAAAGTGCTTTTATTTTAGTTGTCACTGAAACTGGGCAAGAGGATAGATACAACTACTTATTTATACTCTTTGATTAAACTTCTATTTATTTAAAGAAAATTAATTTTATGGGCACCTGGGTGGCTCAGTCAGCTAAGCGTTTGACTTAAGCTCAGGTCATGATCTCATGGTTTCTGAGTTCAAGCCTCGCAATGGGCTCTGGGCTCTGTGCTGTCAGCGCAAAGCCTGTTTTGGATCCTCTGTCTCCCTTTCTCTCTCTGCCCCTCCCCTACTTGCACTCTCTCAAAAATAAACAAACATTTAAAAAAAAGAAAATTAATTTTACATTAACCTACTCAGGCCAGTAGAAATCTGAAACCTGTAGAAAACATTAACTTATAGGAATAAAAAGCTAATGAGATTGACAAGAAGGAAAAATAGTTATTAACTAAAAATCTTTAAAATTATGTAGTAAACACCAAGGTCTTTGCCCAAAATAAATTTACAGTATCTGAAATAATCCCTACTATTCTTACACTACCTACCAAGAAAAAATTAGTCATTTTGATTGAGATAAACTAAAGACAGAATTTACGAAGTGTGAAATTTTTTTTTTTTTTTTTTAAGTAAACTCTACCTCCAACATGGGGCTTGAACTCACAACCCCAAGATCAAGAGTCACATGCTGTATGGACCGAGGCAGCCAGGAGCCCCAAGTGAATTTCTATTTAAATTACTAGTCGGGGCACCTGGCTGACTCAGTGCGTAGAACATGCAACTCTTGATCTTGGAGTTTTGAGCTCAAGCCCCACAGTGGGTACAGAGATTAATTTAAAATAAAATCCTTTAAATAAATAAATAAATAAATAAATAAATAAATAAATAAATAAATAGTCAAAGACTAGGTATAGTCATAATTCTCTTACAGAAGTACACTCTTGTTTGCTATGACTAAAAAACTAAAATGGCATACTCCCAATAAGGAAAAAGTGCATTAGTTTTGAAATGTGATTGTGAATATTTTTCAAATAATTTTTATCAGTACCTCAGAAAATTAAAGGACTGTATAATTAATTATCTTATTTAACAAAAAATACTAAAGCAGGTACTTTTAAGATCAGTGAGAGGTTAATCACTTTCAACTCAACAGGATAATCATACATATTTGGGGACTACCAGGAAGAAAGTAATTATTCCTAAAACAAATAATCATAGTTTTTCTCAACTAAAAAGATACTTATGTGTTCTGGATATTTTTCTTTAACAAATATACTCCACTTTTAATAAAGTGTACTTTTAAATTCCTACTTAAAAATTACTTTAACTGGTCAACATAAGGAATTTAAAATACCAAGTTATGCTGCTAATGGAGTGTTAATCTTTCCCTTTCTTGGGAAGCCTGGGTCAATCCATTAAGTGACCAACTCTTGGTTTCAGCTGAGGTCATGATCTCAAAGTTTGTCAGTTCTGGCGCCACATCAGGCTCTGCGCTATCACTGCAGAGCCTGCTTGGGATTCTCTCTCTCCCTTTCTCTCTGCCCCCTCACATCTCTCTCTCTCAAAATAAATAAATAAAAACTTAAAATCTTCCCCTTACCTACTTTTAACAACATGTCTGCTTTTTAACTTCCCAAACAATTTATTTTCTTTTTTTTTTAAATTTTTTAAAAAATGTTTTTATTTATTTTTGAAGGAGAGAGAGCATGAGCGGGGGAGGAGCAGAGAGAGAGGGAGACACAGAATTCAAAGCAGGCTCCAGGATCTAAGCTGTCAGCACAGAGCCCGACACGGGGCTCGAACTCAGGAACTGTGAGATCATGACCCAAGCCAAAGTCAGACACTCAACTGACTGAGCCACCCAGGCGCCCCTCAAACAATTTCTTAATATATAAGTATTCAGTCCACAGAAAAATATTCTTCCTAAACTATATATGCAACTACTACTAAATATTAATCTCAATTATTCCTGAAGTATTCAGGTGTCTTCTAATAGTACAGTTTTATGTTTCTTTAATCAAGGTAGTAAACACATTTTCCTGTTCTAAAATTATTATAGCTATTATGAAAACCTGATTGCTAGAACCTCAAGTCAAAGTACAGCTGATGATTTATGTTTAATCTAGACATACTTCCTTTCCTACAGTCTCTTTAAATTAATACAGGAGACTTTATGAATACCATAAAATATGGGATCCAAAATATACTCAACTGGCCTATTGTGACCTTATAATAAAATTAAAAGACTTATTATGTAAAAATTTTATACTATTTTTTTTTTCAATGGCATATTAGTGTTTCCCTTTACTCTTCTAAAAATACCATACTAACTGAGGGAAACTGGCCAAACCTTTAAGTCATATTTGTCCTTACAGTTCTCCCATTCTTTGGACCACACTTAGTCTCACAGTTCTACCATTCTTTGGACCACCCTTAGTCTCACCCCTCATTACTGTCAGATTCACAAGATTCCTTAAGGACCCCAAGAAACCCAAGTTTCTCATTGTGACTCGACCCCCACCATATCTTTCTCTGCTAGACAGTCAGTGCTCCTATGTCACACCTCTCCTGATCAATCAGCACATAAAAGCTTACTTCTACATTTTAGCACTGCCTCTGAACCCTCACCTGTTTGTGGTATCAGCAAGTTTATCTGATAAACTAATACGAGATAATATTGCCAATAAAAGACAATAGTTTAAAGTTTATCTTCCAAAGAATTTGTGATTTTAAACATCATTTTAAAAAGAATTTCAGAGGGGCACCTGGATGGCTCAATTGGTTAAGTGTCTGACTCTTGGTTTTGGCTCAGGTCATGATTTCACAGTTTGTGAGATTGAGCCCTGCTTTGGGCTCTGCTCTGACTGTGCAGAGCTTGCCTGGGATTCTCTCTCACCCTCTCTCTCTGCCCCTTCCCTGCTCCCACATGCATTCCCACAGGCTCTCTCTCTCAAAATAAATAAATAAACATTTAAAAAGAATTTCATAATACACGAGAGACACAAAATTAGGCACTAACAATTCTCAAATTATACTACACAGTAAACCATCTAGTCTACCTATTTGTAATGTAGAACCAATTACAATTTAATACAGTTTAAACTGAAAATTAGGGGCCCCCGGGTGGTTCACTCAGTTAAGCAGCTAACTCTTGATTTCAGCTCAGGTCATGATCTCACAGTTTGTGAGTTCAAGTCCCACATCGGCTGTGTGTTGACAGCCTGGAGCCTATTTGGGATTCTCTGTTTCCCTCTCTTTACCCATTCCAGCTCGCATGCTTTCTCTCTCTCAAAAATAAACAAACATTAAAAGAAAAAAAAAAAAAAAAAAAGATGACCCGAAGTTTAATGTAGTCATACAACCAGTAGTGAATATAGATCTGGCTTAGATAGGTGCCTCACAAATGTCAAGTAAGTAAAAACTAAAACTGTTAATTGTATGGTTTTATCATAAGCTCCATATCTGTTAAATCTTCTCATCTTCTTTTCATGTATCTAAGTGTTTCTCTCTTTTTTTTAATGTTTACTTATTTTTTTGAGAGAAAGAGAAAGAGAGAGAGAGAGAGAGAGAGCATGAGCAGGGGAGGGGCAGAGAGAGAAGGAGATACAGAATCCCAAGAAGGCTCCAGGCTCTGAGCTGTCAGCACAGAGCCCAACACAGGACTTGAACCCATGGACAGCGAGGCAAAGTCAGATGCTCAACTGACTGAGCCACCCAGGGGCCCCAAATCTTCTCATCTTCAAAGTATAGCAAATGACCCCCCATAGCTAATCCAGTTAAAAATGGTCAGGTAACTTTTTTTTTTTAAGTAATCTCTATCTACCCCCAACATGAGGCTAGAACTCAGGATCCCAAGATCAAGTCACATGTTTTACTAAATGAGTCAGAAAGGCACCTCTAAAATGGTTAGGTAACTTTTTAACCTACCCAGAATAATTATCTTAGTACACCATACATGAGGTCTCTCAGAACATTTGACACTTCTGACTTAAAGTGTCTTTTCTACTTTATGCTTTTCACAACAACCTGGTAAATTACAAATAAAATTGCAGACTGTCTACTTCAAATTCTGACAAATCACTTTGTTCTTTATTGCTTTAACCCAAAGTACATTCTCCTATGACTGAAATAATTTAATACCATTTCATTCAATCTGCAATTAATTTTACAGTTACAAGTCTAGAGCCTAGTACATCTTTCTAAACAACAATTTAGAAACCAGAATTGTATGGATTTTCTTCTATAATAATCTTGTGAAGAAACCTCTTGACCAGAAATCTCAAACATAGAATAGATAAATTTGGGAGAGAGAAAACACCCCCACTTCTTAATTTCTTAACAGTGGAAAAGAATAAATTACTAGCTCAAATGAAATTCCCAAGAGACACTATGTAGAATGGAATATTATAAGACACACCAATCCTATTCAGTTTTTCTATACAATCCTATTTGGAATTTCTATATAGCTACAAGAATACAGAGATTTTTACACTTATAGCTTTTACATCCTTATAGCTTTTACATCCTTTCAAGCCGTACTGAGAAGAGTATGAAAAGAGCACAAATACTGAATGAATGTAGAATTTAAACAATTTGAGAGATTTCTTGAAGACAAAATCTACATACAATGCTCACCCAGCCATCTGAAAGCCAAATTTTATTAAAAACATTAATGCTTTATAAACTATCCAAAAAGGTCATTAAAACAGAGATGAAGCCTACACGAGTCCAATTATTTTACATTCTTTTAAACACATAATGGCCCTATTTTTTGAAACAAATAGGTTCAGCAAGCATCCACTATGCCCTCACCTCCACTTCCCATTCCCTTTTGGTCCTAGAAGACAAGTATGAGGTTCAATTCAATCCTAAAAGACTGCTTCACATAAGAGCTACTTTTGCCTTGACTTTCTTTATGACCTTGGAGGGAATCTACCAAATGACAACTATAATGATGTTGGTGTATTCTTGTTTATCACTGAAATTTAACCCTAATATGCTAACATTAATGAAGTCTTCTAAACTGAACCTAGAGAACTGAAAACCTGTGAATCAAAATATCGACTGATATGCATTATGAACCACGTTTTAAAACCTTAATCTGACTAGTAAGGGGGAAAAAAGTACCAAGGCCGCAAATTCAACAAAACTGAAAAATAAATTCTGAAAAACACCAACAGTGTCATTATTACTTCTCTTTATGGAAAACTGGTCTGCAACGCAAAAAAAAAAAAAAAAAAACCGGGGGGGGGGGGGGGGGGGGAGATAAAATTAGCTTCAACTAAACGTTTCCTTGCTTTTACAAAGATAACAGCTGGACAACAAAGGAAAATTTAAAACTTGGCAAAGAATGGGGTGACTATGTAAAAAAATCTACAATCTGACAATTACTAAGATAAACCTATCACTCAAGTTACTAATTTGTATACCCATCTTGGGCAGTAATCATGGTACCATTTTATTAGCACTAGAAAGATAAATCCTTGCCTTGGAGGAACATTTAGTAAGTACATTTCATTTCAAGATCTTAGGGCAGTTTACGAGCAGTATCTCTTTAGGCTTCCCTAAGGTACTCTAAAGTGCTTAACATCATTCACACATCCAGCCACCACTAGGGTGAGAAGTAAATAAACACGATTTACTTATGCAATTATTTACCACAGAATTCTAGTCAAGAATGCAAAAGTAAACATTCATATAGTTATTTAATCCCCAAAGAAAGCGTAGAATACGACGGGCGATAAGATTCACCCTTAATTGACCACTACAGAAACCACAGGCCTTCCACATGGGCTGTCCTTTACTATCACTCTTGATTCGAAAAAGTAACAATGTCAACTCAACATTTTAACAGTACAGAAGATAAACAGAACTCAGTGAAATCTCTAATTCCAGATCCTCAAAAAATGTTTATAAAAACTGAGATAGAGCAACGCCCCCCTAAAAGCACCCTACTACAAAGAACGAAATACCGAAAACATGAGGTGGGCCAAGGTTAGAAAAGCTGATCTAACCCAATTACCCGGAGGGACCACAAGGTTTGGGACTAGGAACGTGAGATCGGGGTGGGGGTGGGTAGCAAAGTGAAATCTAACCCCAGAAATCACAACACAGGCCGCAGCCTAGAAGCTGAAGCTGGCGGGAAGTGAGCTCCCTTTCTGTTCCCAGGGGAAAGTCCAGAGAAGAGCGGCTCCACACCGCGCACTCATAAGGCGCCAATAGTGCATGCCTACCAAGGCGCCGGAGCCGCTGGAGAACCCGGTTGAGAAGGGGAGGAGACCTCGGCAGACGGCCCTGGAAGAGGAGGAGGACTAAGGTTGGAAGCAGCGGCAGTGTCTGGACGAGGGGGATTACCTAACTGTGACGACAGGAAAGTGTCCTCAGGCTCCGGCGATGGTCCCGACTGCGCAATGTGTGGTGTCTTTCCCGCTTAGCCCGCAGCAGCAACAGAACCAGCTCCTTCAGCCAGTCGCCATTTCCCGCCTACCGACCTGCTGCACCGCACGGACAGAGACCCGGATGGAAAGCGGCCTCTCCGCGCAGGCGCCTTGACTTTCTCCTCCCCCTCCCGCCACAATTCCGCGAGGTGGGAGGGAAGGAATGCGGGCGGCCTCAGAGTCAAAAAAAAAAAAAAAAAATCCAGCTTTTACTTCCGTAAAGAGCGTTGGAGTTCCTGCCGCCGGAAGAAACTCACAAGCCTGATTCCTGACACAAAATGAACGCAGGCCCTTAGGACCGAATGGAGGAACAAGGACAAAACCTATCAGGATACGCCAGGACCTGGGGGATATTTGTACTTTAAGGGCCTCCGTAGCTGGCAGTGTAGTGATTGCAGGGGGAGTAGGGAGTAAAGCGTTGGGAGTGAAGAGGCGGGGACCCGAAGGACGGTTTTTCCTCCCGCTGCTAACGGAACTGCTTAGGCAGAGCTGGGAGGGGGAGCGCGCCCTCACCGTGGAGGCGGGGCTTAGGAACGCGTCGCTCACCCTGGCGGCTAGGGTTAGTAACCCGGGCGCGCCTTGTGGGTGGAGCCAAATGGGATGGGGTGGGACTAACGCCTTGGCGCGCTGGAGGTGGTAGTGTGTGTAGAGCGCTGCCCCAGGCCATGTTGAGACGAATCCTTCATCTTTCCAGGGATTCCGGTGGCCCTTGAAGGTCCTCTTTTCAGCTCTCTGCCTAGAGAGCATAACAGTTGCTTGTGATTCTGTCACACAAGCCCACGCCATTCGACTCCACGCGAACTCGGCTGTGGTTTTGCCGAGAAGTCAGATCATTCAGACAAATGAGTTCCTACCTGCTTGCCTGGGTCTAAGGACTGTCAGCCTAATGGAGTGAAAATGTATCAATTCGAGCATCTAGCCCTAGTGAACTATCAAAAAACCAAGACTAATGGTTGGAAGAGCATTATCTGTTTACTAAAGCTCTGGGCCACTCACATTATTCAAGCAAGAAATATTTATTGAAAAAACACAATGTGTGAAGACCATACTAGAATGCGAGGGATACAAGGTAGACGTGAACCCTGCCTTCTCAGAGTTCACGGTCTGAAGAAGACAGACAAGTAAACAATTTAAATACAATGTGCTAAAATGACCACAAGGAGTTCTTGACAGGCGTACAAACGGGGTGTGGGAAGGCTTTCATGATGACCTGAAGAGTTGATGTTACAAAAGAGTGCCTAGGTAAACAGATGGAAAAAATCCAAAAATGAGATTGTGTTGAGTAGTTAGGGTAGTAGTTCTGTGCGCTGGGGATAGAGGAGTTGAGGGGAAGAAAGTGGAGAGAGATGAGGCTGCGAGGTAAGCAGAGAACCTTTGTGAATCTGGTTGTTTCAAAGTGTGGAGCAGGTGAGTTGTCTCCTGAATGCCTTATATACTGCAGATCTTGCCAGAGCTCAGAGTTCATTTGCACCCGATATCTTCCGATTACAAGAATGCTCTGAATGCGATGTTTACTGACAGCCAGTGGTGTATCAGCGAGCAGAACTGGTATTAGTGCACAAAATAATAGATTCCTGAAAAACTAACTGGAAATCAACAAATAGTTACTGATTATCCAGTGTATATCATGGAAAACCATACAGGTTACACAATTACCCCAACTGATTACCAACATAATTTTTAAATCAAGTAAAAATTGGGAATATTTCTGAAAAAAAAATATCAGTAGTAATAACTACCAGTGTTCGCTCTTCTAAAACTTAAATATGCCATTTACAAAGTGCTTTTATATGCATTTTTATTTTCCCAACAACCCTGTGAATAGGTGATATTAGAGTTCCCCCCCACCCCACCCCTCCACCCCGCAACTCTTCAGCTGAAGACGCTGAAAATTTTTTTTAAGGTAGGAGGAAGGGAGAACAAAGGAAAAAACAGTCACCCTTTCCAAAGAATCCAGTAGTAAGAAATATAATCAGGACTCAAGCAAGCTGTCCTTCTGTTCATTATACCACATCCTACTGTCTCCTGTTAAGTTTAGAAAGTTTGCTGGTAGCAAGCCTAAATGCTTTTGCAATTTATTTAACATTTTAACATTTTTTCAGAGGATAACGATTATGTTCTGATTTTAACTTTCATCGTTTACATCTAATAGTTTCTACTAGACTCTCTTCTGCAATATCTAAGTGGATTGTTGTGAAAGTCAAATGAGATTATTTATTCATTTATAAATGACAGTTCGTAATGTCATTAAGCTTCAGTAAAAACTTTGTCCAAGATTTTAGAATAAAATAAGGGTTTCAAAATATGAATTTAAAAAAAGTCAGGAATATTTATACACAAAGCAGTAGCCACAGGAAAAAAACTTAATGCAAAAACTTAGTGGCATGCATGCTTTCTAAACTATACAAAATTATTGCTATCTGAAAATATTAATGAAATAAGGTGTTCACTAAGTAATGTGATAGAAGCATCTTGGATATTTAACAAAATCCTTCAGCAAATCCCTTATTACCTTTTATCTGATATATAAGACATATGCACTTCACAATCCAGTCTTATATTAATTCTATCTCTATGAGATATTTAAAAAAAATTTTTTTTAATGTTTATTTATTTTTGAGACAGAGAGAGACAGTGTGAGCAGGGGAGGAGCAGAGAGAGAGGGAGACACAGAACTCAAAGTAGGCTCCAGGCTCTGTGCTCTCAGCACAGAGCCCAATGCAGGGATCTAACCCACGAACTGCAAGATCATGACCTGAGCCGAAGTTGGATGCTTAACGGACTGAGCCACCCAGGCACCCATCTATGAGGTATTTTTGAA
Organism: Herpailurus yagouaroundi; assembly: GCF_014898765.1. NCBI lineage: Eukaryota > Metazoa > Chordata > Mammalia > Carnivora > Felidae > Herpailurus > Herpailurus yagouaroundi. Next base: position 10,969,846 of record NW_024412415.1, on the reverse strand, counting down.
TAGGCCTCACGCCGGCATGGAGCCCAATGTGGGACTTGAACTCATGACCCTGAGATCAAGAGCTGAGATCAAGAGTCACACACTTAACGAACCTAGCTACCCAGGTGCCCCTATGAGGCATATTTTTATCACTCTCATACTACAACTTAGAAAGCAATATTCATAATAAACATTGAAATAGTATCAGAACTGCCATTGTACTTTAATATTGCATTCACTTGATGGCAATGATCATCTGAAACTTAACATGGTCAAAACTAAACTCTCAAACCTGTTTCTCTCTTAGTATTCTCCACTGGATAGAATATAATTCTCTTATATTTCATCCAATCCACTGTAAGTGCAATAAATTAAACCTTGAAAGTATATCTTGAATCCAAACACTTACCACCTCAGCTATCTCCCCTAGTTCAAGGACCATCATCTCTGACCTGGAATACTATAAGTCTTCCTGCTCCATTCTTGAACCTCCGTCAATCTTTCCAAAACACAGCCAAGGTGATCATTTTAAACCTCTTTACAAATTTTTCAACACCCTTAAAATAAAATCTAAAGTCTTCACTATAACATGCAAAGCCCTTCATTAACTCACTCTTGGCTACCTCATGACTACATTCCCTACCTCTTGCTATTTGTATTCCCATCCTACTGGCTAATTAACCATTCTCTGAAAAAGTATATTCCTGTATCAAGGACTTTGTTTTTGTTATTTCTCTGCGTCTACTTCTTTTCCCTTAGACCTGTGTTATTCAATAGCCACTAACCACAAGCCATGGGTGGACTGAGCACTTGAAATGTGGTAGTGCAACTGAGGAAATTAATTTTTAACTTTATTTAATTTTAATTAACAAAATTTAAAATTAATACCTGAGTGACTGCTTAACAGAGCTTCCAGCTGGGGTGATGAAATAGTTCTAGAACCAGTTAGTGGTAATGGCTGCACAACATTGTAATGTACTTAATGGCACTGAATTGTACTTTGCATGTAAATGTACCATGGTAGTTTTGCTACAATAAAAAAAAATTGCCCCAGGGCGCCCGGGTGGCTCAGTCGGTTGAGTGTCCGACTTGGGCTCAGGTCATGATCTCGCAGTCTGTGAGTTCGAGCCCCGCATCGGGCTCTGTGCTGATGGCTCAGAGCCTGGAGCCTGCTTGGGATTCTGTATCTCCCTCTCTTTCTGACCCTCCCCCGCTCATGCTCTGTCTCTCTCTCTCTGTCAAAAATAAATAAAACATTAAAAAAAAAAAGAAAAAAAAAGAAATTAAAAAAAAAAATTGCCCCTTGGTATCCCCCAAAGGAGTTGAGCTTGTGTCCACACAAAAATCTACACATGAATGTCTATAGAAACTTTATTCATAATTGCCAAAAGTTGGAAGAATCAAGATGTCCTTCAATGGGGGAATGCATAAACTGCAACATAGTCATACAATGGAGTATTAATCAGCTAAAAAGAAGTGAGCTATCAAGTCATGTAAAGATAAGGGGTAATCTTAAATGAATATTACTAAGTGAAAGAAGCCAATCTGAAAAGGCTATATGCTGTATGATTATAATCATATGACATTCTGGAAAAGATAAAACTATGATGACAGTAAAAAGGTCAGTGGCTGCCAGGGATTTTGGGATAAGGAAAGAGGAACAAGTGGAAAACACGGGATTTTTAAGGCAGTGAAACTGTTCTGCATACTATAACGGTAGATACATGTCATTATACATTTGTCCAAACCCATAGAAGGTACAATACAAAATGTGAATCTTAATGTAAACTGACTTTGGTTGATAATGATGTATACACAGTGTTGGTTTATCAATTTTAACAAATAATTCTACACTGGTGCAGGATGTTGATGGCACGGAAGCTGTGTGTGTGTGTGTGTGTGTGTGTGTGGGATATGCTGGGATTTTCTACTTCCTACTTAATTTAGTTATGAACCTGAAACTGCCCTAAAGAGTGAAGTATATTGAAAAAAATTAATATTTGGTTCAGTTATTATAAAACTTTTAAGTATACTTGGAACATGAGTATGTGAATGTATTAACTCAAATATAAATTTTATGAATGCCAAATACCAAATATTTCCAATGACAACTTAATGTCCATATTGAGATGTGCTGTAAATGTAAAATACACACTAGATTTGAGATTTAGCACAAAAGAAAATATAAAATATCTCTATCTCATTAGTAGTGTTCTATATTGATTACATATTAAAATGGTAATATTTTGGATATATTGGTTAAATATCAAAATTTCACCAGTTTTTTTAAAAATGTAGTTACTAGAAAATTCAAAATTACATAGGTATCCTGCATTATATTTCTATTGGATGGTGTTGCACAAGATATCCACATGGCTTATTTTCACACCACCTCTTCAGAAAGGCCCTCCCTGATCATCCTATCTAAAAATAGCACTCCTCCATCACTATTCCTTTATTCCGATTTATTTTTCTTAAAGCATTTATCACTATGAGTATAGAAAATAATGATCTCTCCCTCTGGTATTTATGTAAGTTCCATGAAGGCAGAGACATTGTAGTACTCAAAACAGCTCTCTATACAGATTAGGTACTCAATAAGAAATTAAAAGAATGATCGTTGTTCTTTCATGATTGAATCTTTAGGCTTATGTGTTAGGGGGTGTCTGGAGCACTCAATAAATATTGAATGAATCCCAAATCCACATTTCTTGGTCTCTCAACATTTCAACCTTCCATTTTCAAATACTTACAGTACAACTACATTTGTATGTCTTCAAATTCATTCTACTGCTATTTGCAATTTGCAATTAAACCCATCCAATGAATGTTTCATTTCAGTTATTATACTTCACAGTTCTAGAATTTCCATTAGGTTTTCTATAATTTTCATTTCTGTGCTGAGATCCTCTATCTGTTCACTTACTTAAAACATTTTCATTTAATCTTTAAACATACTTTTTTTTTTAGGATTTTTTAATTTAATGTTTTAAAATTTAAATTCAAGTTAGTTAACATACAGTGCAGTAAACACTTTTAATACCTGCATTAACAAATAACAATATAACAAATAACAACAGCCATCTAATTTTTTTAACTATAGATCACATTTCAAGTCTTTGTATGTCTGATAATTTTTTATTGAAAACTAGACATTGTGTATATGTTGTATAGATTCTTGATTGTTATCTTCTGAAAAGTGATGATTCTTATTTTAGCAGATTCTTCAGTTACTGAGTAGTTACCTTAAACTAATATAGGCGTGGTTTTATGCTTTGTTAGTTCATATCTATGAGAAGCCGAAGGAGTTTCATTAAGTTCTAACTTGACAGGACTCAATCTTCATACTTTATCTCCCCTTACAATCTTGTCAGAGCTTGTTAGGGCAGACCTAGGGTAGGTCTTACTCGAGGGCATGGTCTTTACTCCCAAGGTGCAACCTTTCCAATCTATCTGGATGCCACAATTGTTACAGAACTCCACCTTGACAGGCCCAGAAACCTAGTGTCCTGTAGCACGGCTTTCATGCCAACACTTCTTTTAATTAATATTTTTAATGTTTTTATTTATTTTTGAGAGAGAGAGAGAGAGAAACAGAGAGACAGAGCGTGAGTGGGGGAGGGGCAGAGAGAGAGGGAGACAGAATCCGGGCTCTGAGCTGTCAGCACAGAACCCATGTGGGGCTCAAACTCACGAACCGAACCGTAAGACCATGACCTGAGCTGAAGTCGGACACTTAACCGACTGAGCCACCCAGGCGCCCTTTATGGCAACACTTCTTGACCTCTGGTATCTACGTTCCATTCTCAACTCTGTGGCAACTGCTATGGGGTAAGCATCAGGTGGTTTTGCTCTAATTATGTACAGTCCAGCCCTCAGCCATGAACTTGTGGGCACCCTTATAAGGATTTCTGGGGCTACCTCTCTGTATAGATAGCTCCCTCTTCTCTGATGTCCACCCAATTGATTTCCAACTGCTTCAGCTGCTCCCCACTATGATCTCTGTCGTCTCAGTTCAGCTTTTTTACACCCATAGGAAGCTGGGTGACTGTGGGGCTCAACTGCTTAAGTTTCCCTTATTTTTTAGAAGCTTAAGTTTTTTGCTGCCCCAAAACAGTCACTTACATCTTGTCCAGTTTTATAGTTACCACTAATTCAGAAAGGGCTAGTCAAATTAATCATAGTCAGAAACAAAAATCTCCCTTCCCTCATATTTTTTGGAGTGGAATTAAGGAAAGAAGAGCAGCTGTTCTCAGGTGGCAAAACTAAGAAAATGTGATCTGCTGGAAGTCTTGGTTAGAGTTTTGAGGGGAGAGCTAGTCTGAGTGAAAGAAAGTAGCAAGTAGAGAGAAGCAGAAATGGGAGTTAGTGAAACAAAGTTGGCAGCGTTTAAGTCCTTGTGTCAATACAATTATCCTCAAGTCCAGCTGACTTCTGCCCTTTTTGCAGTTTATTTACATGGACCATTAAATTTCCCCTTTTTCTTTCTGGGACAGTTGTTTGAATTTTCATTTGGAACCCTTAGTGAGGAGAGTCTTAAAAGGAATTAGATATAGCCCAATTAGAACTGAATATTTATGTGAAGACTCAATAACCTAGACTTTGGAAATGTATTAAATAACATCACATGGTTTGATTGTCTTATTGAAGCCATGGGGTCAGACATGTGAGGGAACAGAAGTTTCCAAGGCTAGCCATTATGACAAGTGACTACCCCCCTCATAACTACACGGTTTTTGTTTTGTTTTGTTTTATACATTCTCTGTCCTCATATTCTAGCAAATTTTATGTTTACAGGTGTATACAGGACAAGTCAAAAAGGAACACAATCTTAAGATTTTTTAAAATAAAGGGACATATTTTAGAAATGATTTTGAAGTTGTATTCACATTTTCCTTAGAATCATCCCTCCATGTATATTTTGGATTTTATGTTTTCTCTTTATGGGTCAGTAGCAAGTGACCTGAACTTAAAAGGTTCTACCTACCCTACCCTTTCCATACCTCTTCAGCCTCATTTCTCTCATGATATTCTAGCTTCATAATTATGTTTCAGTTAAGTTGAAAACCTTATTATTTGGAAACTTAAGAGACCTTGAAGCCTTGGAACTTTGTTTTATTTTTAATAGTTCTTATCACTATTTAAAATTAGCTGGTTCTTGTGTTTACTTGTATATTGTCGGACTGGTCCAACTTGAATGTAAGCTCCATGAGAACAGAAACCTGGTCTATCTTACCCACTACAGTATTCTTATTACATAAGATAATGCTGGGCACATAGGAAGCATTCAGTATTTGTTACACTAGCACTACGGTAAACAACCCTAATATAAATTTTTCTGCAATCTAGTTTAGCTTAGCCTAAAATGAATTCTAAATTTGCTCAAATTTTAGTGTTAAAATGTAACTATTTGCATCACATGAGTGTGATGTATGTATATGTGTCAGAATCAGAAAAATAGTAAAACAAGTTTAATTTTAATTTATTAGAACCCAGTTAAGTGATGATTTTAAAAGCAGAGTTTCCATCAAATTAACACTTAATTCCGGGCAAAAATACATTTAAAAAACCTAAATCTTAAGGCAGAAGTAAAATATTATAAAAACCAGCATGTCTAATACAGACTGTAGAATGTCAGAATTTTAAGATTCACATAGTATTTTATAGCACTAAAATGTTAATACAGTCAGAAACATTATCAATTGGTCCAAGATCTCTCAGTTTATAAAATGTCTAGACTGCTAATTGAAGAAATTTTGCTATATAAGTAATAGCTACCATATAATTAAGTGATTGTTCTTATGACAAAGGAACTAAGGCAGGAAATTTCATGGTTTTCATTTGTAAAGATTTTACAGTGTTAAATATAAAGTATTACTAGAAGTATGTTTTAGATTCATCTTCCCACTCTAATGCCCAAAAGGTGTACATCAATTCCCCTTAACTCCATTTTAAAAAACTCTGTGAACTATTATACCTATTCATTATAGGCCTGATATACTCAGCAAAGGCATAAATTGCCATTTTGATTTGGTAGAAATAACAATTTTAGTAAATCACTATATCTTTTCCTGGTCATTAAATAATTTCAAACTGAAGTCTAAGAATTTTTGCACTACTAATAAATGAACAGCTTTTTTTACCTCTGTAAGTTTGAATTTTGACTAGAACCTGAGCACAAGGGGGAAAGAAAACATTTCATGTTTATGTGCAATTAACAGTAGTCCTTCTGAAAAACAGAGTTAACAACCTTAAATGTCTCCTTGTGATCAAAACCTTTTATTTTGGGGGGGATAAGATTTAAAAGATTTAAATCTGAAAACAGGGATTAACTAGCTTAAGCATTCTCCAGAAGAGTGTCAAAAAAGACAAATGCATTTAAAATAATTCTGTAAGTCTAGCAAATATGAGGCTTATGGGTTCTTAACATATTAATTACAAAGATTCTTCATCTTTATTACAAACTCTTAAGCTATTTTAATAAAACAGTTGTAGACCTCACTGCACTTCTACTTATTTGTGTGTTAATAAAAATCTGTTAAAACTCCTTATAGTACTTCTGAAAAATTCTAGTCAAATAAGATCACTAAAACTACCAGAGAAGCTTTGAAATGCTGATTGCAGATTCATTTTGAAGTTGATTTAGCTTCTTTCAGAATCTGGCATTTAAATCATGAATATTTTCACCAACTTGGACTCTGAAAATATAAAAAATTTAGCCAGTGATGGTTATTGTTAAACAGTACCAGTATTATGTGAAAAAAATAAAAATTGAAAAGATATTGTCAATCATGCATTTCACAATTTCATGAACTAAGTAAGGTATAACTCATAAATATTGTTATGTCTTTGCAGGTTACCTCAACTTCCATCAGGCCTCAGCTAAAAGTTAATCTGCCAAAACACATCAGCCCTCATGTAAAATAAAAGGAGTAGGGAAATGATTTTGCACACATGCTGCCCAGTGTTTGGCTTCCAGGTTCCAACCCCTCTTTTATGTGACTAGATATAACTCCAGGAAGAGCACGAGATGAGGGGTAGATAGAACAGAACACCTGTTGGGCTAACAAGAATATATTAGTGTATAAAAAGTTTTTCAGTTGAATAACTGTTCTCACTGGGGTTATGCTATGTGCAACATATAAACCATACAACCAATTTTTACTATTTGTCCATTTGTGGAAAGAATTAGGCTCAATAAAATGTAAAATATACATTAGTTCATTTTAAATGCAAAGATTACAGTTTTGCTTACTTTGTTTTTGGCTCAACTGTAATATAACAAAAAAAAAATCTCTGCTTTAATAATACAATATGAAAAAGTTCACATATGTACATGGGTACATTTCTTCATTAAAATTTTTCCTTAAATCTATCTCAATGTATCTTTACAACTGATACAACTGATCTTTACAACAAAAGTCAGAAACAACAAAGTAGAAATCATTCCATTTTACAGCACTTTAGGTTTTCTGAAGTTTTCCTTTAGGGCTTAAAGAACGTCATTGAAACGTTGTTTTCCATAGTCTGCAGGATCCATTTGAAGTTCTCGTTCCTCATCATCTGTAAGGAAAATAATTATGTTTCAAGAATATTATTTTTAAAATCACTTGCAGAAAACCAATAAAATAAAGCCTCAGTAGTTTTCTAGTTGTTATTTTATACCTTCTAAAATAGCACTTTATTTCTTAGTTGCTTGGCTAAACAGTGAAAAGTCTGTCTTCCAGTCTTCCAATATATTGGAAGATTACTTAATTTAACAAATCTTTTGATGATAGTAGAGCTAGATATAGTTAGCCAAACTTTAGGAACCCACAAACATTGAGGAGTTGGTTCTTGTATATAAAATACATTATTTCTACTAAATGAATTAGTTCTATAAGTTAGTTTTTGGAGTGCCTAGGTGGCTCAGTCCATTGTGCATCCAACTCTTGATTTCAGCTCAGGTCATGATCTCATGGTTGTGGAATTGATCCTCCCACCTCCACCCCCATCGGGCTCCACGCTGAGTGTGGAACCTGCTTGGGATTGTCTCCCTCCCTGTCCTTCTGCCCTTCCCTGCCTGCTCTCTCTCTCTCTTTCAATGAAAATAAATAAATAAATAAATAAATAAAATTTAAAAATAAAAGTTTTAGAAACCGTTCTGTATACATTTTCATGCCCTTAAAAACCAAACCTTTTTCTAATTACAAAATTAATCCACACTCATCACATAAAAATTGGAAAATAAAAGATAGGAAAATAAAAGCTACTCATAATCCCAATATTTAACATTATAGTGAATTTCTTTGCTCCTCTGCAAAGAGCTTAGCAGCAACTTCTTAAATGATATACTAACCAAAATTTAACTTCTTCTTTACCAAAAAGAAAAAAAATATATTACATAATATTGTTAGTAAGATCCTCAAAGTCACTTTGAGTAGCTACATTAAGTGACTCTTTAGAGTTTGACTTATTTGGATATTGACAGGTTTTTCTGGGTCCTTCTTGGCTATCATCTGCCACTTCACATTACTGTTTATCTCACAGTAGCAATCCTTTTCTAATTTTGATACAAACTACAGGTTTTGAAATAAGACTGCTCAGAATATTAAAATTATGTTAGAACAAGAATGAAAAGTAATTTAATCAAAGCAAAGAGACTTTCTTTCTAGTATATGGCTTTTAGTGACATCTGTTAGCTCCTCCAGAGCCTTGTTTTTTTTCTTTTTTTCTTTGTTTGGTTTTCTTATTTTTTTCTTCTTTTATTCTTCCACAGCCTTGAAAAATGATTTTTCATACTTTATAGTTCACAGTTACAATTACCCATCAGCTTAGTTTTTGATAGATTGAGATGTTACTATCATAATTGTCCAGAAATATAATTTTATATAATTTAAAGAGTTATATGAGTTATATATAAATATAATTTTATATATTTCAAGAGTCAGAATCCCAATTCACATGTATACTATAGCTTTCTGAAATCTGTCTTTTAGATTTGATAGGTTTGCTACTCTTAACTTCTCTAGTATATCCTATGGTAATCCACTCTTAACTTCTCTAGTATATCCTATGGTAATCCACTCTTAACTTCTCTAGTATATCCTATGGTAAAATTTTGTTCAAGAAAAATGCTATGTGATATATGTACTGTGTATTTTACATAATGATGTGTTCTTATTTCTTCTTTATATTTATTCATTTTAAAAAATGCCAAATAAGACAACTTTTTCTTTCCTTTCAATAACTTTCCTATTAAACTTACAGAAATTCTCATTTAGAATTGCAGGCAACAATTTTGCATCATAGGCCAACAAAATTATCTTGTATCTTTAATAGTGTAATCCACTAGCTGTGATAAGATAACCCCAGATCTGTTACAGGCAGAGGCTGATATTGTATCCATAATCACATCTGTATTTTGAAAAAATGCTAATATCTTAACATAGAACTTGTTGTACTTTAAAAAATTATCTTTGGTTTTAAACAGGAAAATGATCACTGGCACCTCTCCAGAAAGCTCTCCTTAGAATCCATGTTATGGGATATCACCTTATGGCTATAAATACATCTTTCATGACTTCAGTAATTAAATGAAGACTTAATCACCACAGAGGGGTGGGAAAAGCACCTATACAAAAGAGAATTCCTAAAAATTTAACAGGAAAGTTATTGAAAGTAGGTATGTTGGAAGACTTTTAAATGAAAAATTATAAAGAGAAGTAAGAGCAAAGCTCTAGGAATAAAAACACTGAATTCTAGTTCTGGCTCAGTCCCTTAAAAACCTGATCTAGTTTCTAAACCTCTTTAGACCTTTAGTTACCTTCTCAGTAGAATACAGATAGCAACTGTTTATCCTATCTCAAAATAATAATAATAATAATAATGTATAGGAAGGAGTCTTTACTTCTGAAGTCTTCTATAAATATACAGAGGAGTTTGTTGGTTTTATTAATTCATGCTTTTAATCAAATTTTAATACTGTGCCTTCACATTATTTTTCAGAATTTCACAGGACTTTTGGAATATTGCATTTTTCTTACACTGAACTATTATTTACATTAACTAGAGTCCACTTTCAGTATAGCTATTCTAACCAGAATTCAAATTTCTACTGACAACCTATTTGCATGTACAGTATTTATAAAGTATGATGAAATTACCTAGTCAAATCTAATATAGAATAACAACCTGAAAACTAAATATGTATATATATATATTTTCATTTTACAAGGCAGCAAAATCTGTAAATAGCTCATTAACATAAAATGACTATTAAGGAAATAGAAGGACATTCAAAATTTATTAAATAATTCCTAAATTCCCTCTGAAGTCAAGAAAGGATCACCTCCATAAAGCAAGCTCTACCAAACAAAAACATCTTGGGGATAATAAGGCAGTGAGGCCCCACTAAAAAGTACACGTTAATCCACAAACCAAAGTGTAATTATCCTCCAAAGCAGGCAATCCAAAGAAAAATATTCTGTATTTGCTTTAACTTCTTAAAAACTATTATTCAACAAACACTTATGTAGTGCTTACATTGTGGAAGACCTGCCCTAAGTGCTGAACAAATATTTGAGTTATATAATCTACATAACAACAGCTTAGTTAAGTAACTATACCCCTATTTTGCAGATAAGTATATTGAGGCATAGAGTTAGGTAATTCACAAGGTCACAGAGTTGGTAAGTGCTGGAGCTAGGATTCAAATCCAGGCAGTCCAGCTCCAGAATCCAGGCACTCAAGCATTAGGCTCAGCTTCCTTCCATAAGCACATAAATACAACCATAAATAAATATGCAGGTCATACTCTGTTAAAGAAACTTGGAACTTTTATGGGATTAAAGATAAGAGTAAAGAGAATTTATAAACATCCATCTCCTTATTACAATAAAGAATGAATTAAAAGATATCCATCAGATGCAGAGTATTTCCAGAGGTAATCTTTTCATTGGGTCACTTAATTTTTTTTTTAATTTTAAAAATTTTATTTATTCATTTTTGGGAGAGAGAGAGAGCAAGAGCAAGGGAGGGGCAGAGAGGGAGACACAGAATCCGAAGCAGGCTCCAGGCACTGAGCTGTCAGCACAGAACCCAGCGGGGCTCGAACTCACAGACGAGATCATGACCTGAGCTGAAGTTGGACGCTCAACTGACGGAGCCACCCAGGCGCCCCTCATTGGGTCACTTAAAAGAAGGCAGGAAAAAAATTTTTCTACACCAATGTAAATAAAAAATATTTTTTTAGGCTGCTTCAGGAAACCAAGAATTAAAAATCAAAATAAACCAGAACTGTAAACACAGGAAAAATAGGCCTCACTTAATTCTACAAGAAAACACTTTACAGATAGTAGTATCCCAAATGATCAATACATATGAACAAGCATCAGAGATAAAGCTGGCAGATAAACTCTATTGGCAGAGTTGCTGCCCAAATCTCCATTGACCTTAGCTGAATCCAGAACCTCAGCACTATAAGTGGAATCTCTAATCCTAGGGACCTAACAGATTGAGGAAAAACAAACAAAACAAAACAAAACAACAAAACTCCTCCCAATATTAGAAAGAGTAGAGAAGAGCCCCTAATAGTATTTCTGAAGTACATGTTTCAATTTTAATTGAAGTTGACACAATGTCATATTAGTTTCAGGTATACAACATAGTGATTCCACAAATCTATACATTATGCTATGTTCATCACAAGTACAGCAACCATCTGTTACAAGCATGTTTCAATTTTTGATATCTCTGGCTGCAGAGTCTTAATGGCAGTAAAGATTTTCTTTCCTGGGTTTGGGGGAAGATATGTTTCAGGCATGCTCAAATCTGAAACACATTCTCCCATTATACCTGTGTTGTATATAGTGATTCCACTGTGAATATGATCACAGAATTTTAGAACTGAGAAGGACCATCTATTGTAGTTCAACAGTCACATTACAGATGAAGAAACTGTGGCCTAGAGAGTTAAAGTGACTTGAAAAGCAATACTCAACGGCTGGTCTCCTAACCTAATGTTTTTTCCCCCACTCTTTTCTACTGCCTGCTTTGGCTACAAGTGCAAACTCACCTGGGAACCCAACCATTATTTCTACATTGCAACTATGAAGAAATGTTCTTAAATTCTAAATATTCTAACTTAATAATAAAATTTAGAATCCAAATTATTGATAAACTAGGGAACAACCATAATTCCCCCTTCCCACTTTCTGGACAGTTAATGCCATACCTAAAGAATCCCTGAAAGCATGTTTTAAATTATTTGGCTTTCCAATACTCTTTTTTAGTCAGTTCACCCAAACATCCCTCTTCACTAGCTGCAGCTGGTGGCTTTGTTCCCTATCATAAAGGAGTCCCCTTGGTAGCTGTCCTATCCTTCTACTGCTGTCATCTAGTGAACCCCGAAATGGGATAAAAATGTAAGTGGCAACCCCCAGCTCAAGTAAGATTGAGTTGCAAATGAGAAATCCCCAAAATCTAACAATCCCCTCCCTACTTCACTGAGGGTATCACCTTAGGTCATTTCCTTATATTCCCTAGAACTGATGCATTTATTTCCTTGTGAAAGGAAAGGCAGAGCAGCATGAGGATACTGGTGACCTAAAGCGGAAAGTTACGATGAAAACTGGGGATGGGAGAGGGAAAGGGAAAAGGGTATAGGAGGGAGAGAGAGAGAGAGAGAGAGAGGGAGGAGGCACTGAAGATGAATGTACCTACCATGGATAAAAGCCATACAAAATATCTGAAATTTTGTGATAAAAGTCATTAACTTTAAGATAGCCAAAAGCATAAGAAATGTCTTTCAGTTACAGCTGAAATTATTTGCTCTAATAAAACCCTCAAAATTATCCAATGATATGATAGAAGCTCTTAGGAAGAAAACTAGAGAATGTTTAAACTATAAACTAAATTTATAAGACCAGAAGTTAAAGGGTTATTATTCTAGTCACAGTTCTAAAACTCAATGAGAAAGCATAAAATTATCAGTTAACAACATTGACCTATGTAGGCTAAGTACTATGGGGGGTGGAGGGTGGGGTGAATATGAAGGCAGAAAAGGACACAAACAAAATATAAGGCAAAATAAGTGAAAATTCCTGCCCTCCAGAGCTTGGTAATCTAATTGGTGATATGATATACATGCATGAAAAAGCCTCACAACAATGTTATAAATAATTGCAAATAAAAACATTCAAACAAACACAAAACAATGAGAAAAAATGGTAAAATTTATGAAAAATGGATGAGATTATAGAAAAGGTAGGTATAATTTATTCTAAAGTCCCAAACAGCATTTGAGAAGTTCTCATGAATGTATCCTTATAGAAGTCCTAGAATAATTATTATCTCTTTCTATTCCCAACAACCATTCTTCCAAAACTAGAATGTACTATCAAAACAATCCTGCATGGAAGTCTGAGTCTCTAAGTTTCCCTTTTTCTATTAACTACAAAGTATCTGAGGATAACTATAATTTCTTTTCAGTTTTATAAAAACAACTCTTGTCATGAACATAAGTAAGATGTGATTACTTAAAAAGAGTTAAGGAAGAAATCGAGACAGTTTACATTGGAAAATACTTCATGCATCACATTATAAAATAGAATACATCACACATTATTATGTTCATAATCAACTTTTACAGAAAAGAGAAAAAGTTCCACAAATACTACTAAATGATATAAGCAGGCAGAAAATAGGCCTAAAAACTCATAATAATGTAATATACTCTGATATGCATGCATGGGTAGGGCTGCATGCACACAGGTAGATTCTGAGCTTTTAATAAGTTAAAAGCTCAGAAGTTACATAGTTAACAAGGAAAATATGTTGAATCTGTGTATTAAACATAAAACAGACAAATCTTTTCAAACTGTTAAATATAAATTTTCAGCCTCTCAGAAAAAAAGTTCAAAAACAGCCTTCCTATACTCAATCAGTAGTGACATATCTTATCTTCAGTATGGAGACCATTCTCTTTGGGACTTCCTTTATAACAAAAAGGCTGTCTGGTCAAAATATGTACCTAGAATAATGAAATGTTTTCAGATAAGAAATTGGAAAAGAATTATTTTCTGGGAGTATTTGCCGTAGGTAAAGCCTGGAGACATTTAAAACAATTTAAATCTAAAATTTCTGAATACTTTTGAGTTTCAAATTATAACTATATCAATAATACATATAAGATAACTAAAATGAAAATACTTAAAATAATTAAAATCTAAAAATATGACTATCATAAAATTGTTTTCAAAATAAAATTGAAAAACTACACAGAATCTCTTTGTATTAAGATTGAAATTCTGTTAATAAGTGGGGAAAATTCTACACAAATTCAACCAAAAAATTTAGAGGTGGGTTTCACGGTCACAGCATGGAGGCCAAGCCCACGCTCACCTTGGACGTCTTCCTCTCCACCATCACCATCTTCTTCCTCATTGTAAGCCAGCTCAGCCTGCTTGTCTGCCTCGTACTCACCTACGTTACCATCATCCCCATTATAATCCGCCAGTTTAGAGCCATGCTGCGGATCAACAGGGGATTCATTCTCATCAAAGAATCGGCCTGTGAAGTAGGTAGAGGATTAATTCAAGAGTAAAGAGGAAAAAAAAGAAGGGACCTACACTGGATGCCTCCAGAAAGTAGACAAGTGAAACCTGGCAACGTTTAGAGTACTGGTTATAAAAAAGATACATTTTTGTGAAGGTTATCCAAGACAAAAAGAAATAAGAATGAAGACTGAAAATAACTTTTTAAAAAAAGAATTTCCTTTTGGTGTTCATTTTAGTACTTGCTACTTAAGGCTTGAATATTTTCTTAAAGAAAGGGTACCATATTCAGGACTGCTTTCCTAATAACCAATGACTTCTCCAAAATAAGTATTTGTCTAATTTACCACTTTAGAAGAACAAGAAATGTTTTTATTACTAGATACAATATGTATTTGAAATTTGTAGTTATTTATTTGCTTTATAAAATACCATTTTCCATAAATAATTTTGATCATTTTTTTTTTCTTGTAAAAATAAACAAGTACCATGCAGGCTAGTTTCTTTTTGGATGCTAAGACAAATTAACACAACTGAGGGCTATCTCAAGTTCCTTCAGTGATAGTGACTGACTATAACTGTGGATTTCCAAGGAGAGATGGCATAAAGAATAAACTATCAGAACTCCTAGTGGTATGTGTTTTGAAAAAACATCCCAAGTAATTCTGATTTATTCTTTCCCATTTCCTAAACAGGACTTTTAAAAGCCAATGATAGAGGAAGCTTAAGAAAGTTGAACTATGCGAGGCTGTTATATTGCGCACATTCATAACAGTAAGAAATCAAAAAGAGCAAAAGACATAACATCCACTGTAGAAAGCTATTCAGCAACTAAAATTGAAAATGAAAATGTTAGGCACACTAAGATCTGACTCAGAAACACAAGTTAAACTCTACTTTGACATTAAATTTAAGTAGCATAAAAGTAAATTTTATTCCAAAATCTAAAATATAAATAATATCAACTTACTGATGATGAAAGAATTTAAGACTTTAAAAAATTATACAAACTTTCTATGGATAAGTCTAAAATTTTTTGAATTATGTTTTTAAGAAGTAAATTGAAATGAGGCATTCAGGAAAAAAATTAATGACTTCTTTGCTTGGAAAGAAAGGTTAAGTACAAATGGAAAGAATTAAGGAGGTATTGGTCAATTTTACAAACAGTTCACCACATCATCGGGCCAATATAATTTTAATTGCTGAGTAAAGAGTCAATTGGGGAAATAGTTAAAGAACAAATCACACTTACATAGGCTTTCAAGGATGGGGGCTGTTTACAATAGGAGACTTAAGTAACTGGGGCCAATAAAAAGAGCATAAAGTCATCTTAAATATATTCCAGAATAAGGTTGGGTATGTACAATAAATAAATAAATGGAAAAGTTGATAAAATAGAGTTAGAGAAAATAAATGGATATAAAAGAATTAAAAAGGAAAAACAGAAACAAGAATAATAAGCTATTTGTGAGAAAGACACCATGTCTCCTAATGATAGTAATACAAAACAAAACATTTTAGTGGCTTTTATTATTATTTCTTTTTCTAACAAAAAAATTAATGATGCCAATATAAGGAAAAAGGGAGATTTACAGAAATCTATATTTTCTTTTTCTTAATATGCAATATTTACTATGGACAAATTTAACCTGGAGTTGTTAAATCATCTTTATGCAATGTAAAACTGCTGTTTTAAATATACGAATATTTAGCGGCACCTGGGTGGCTTAGTTGGTTAAGCATCAGACTCTTGATTTCGGCTCAGGTCAGGATCTAATGGTTCATGAGAGTGAGCCCTGCTTAGGCTCTGCACTGAAAGTGTGGAGCCTGCTTAGGATTCTCTCTCTCCCTGTCTCTCTGTCCCTGCCCCCTTCCAAAATAAGTAAATAAACATTAAAATAAATAAATAAACATTTTAATATGCTAGTTCCCAATGAATTTCTCAAGGTATACCATTTCCTCTAAGAAATTTATAAATTTTTTAATCAGTTATGAAATATAGAAGACTAAAAAATTAACCTAAAAATTTATTGTAAAATATAGTTAATACTATCAGACATGGTACATTAACTAAAAAAGGGTCCACCTATACCTATTACAATATTGCAACAGAACAATTTATAGTATCTTTCTTTTATAGGTGTTTGATAATCTGGCTAGCCCAAATTCAGCCCTAAATTATAATATTAAAATTAGTGACACTAGACACTAGACAGAGATAACGAAAAAATCAATAACAATGCTTGACCACAGGGCAACTGGCTGGCTCAGCCAGCAAAGTATGTGACTCTTGATCTTGGGGTTGTAAATTTGAGCCCCACATTAGGTATAGAGATTACTTAAAAAAAAAAAAGAATGGATGACCACACAACTGTCCCTTGTTAAATAAGTAATTTGTGCTATCATATATGCAGAATTTTCATCTTTGGAGAAAGAGCTAACCCTTAATACAGGATTTCAACAGCATGACAGACAACAACAGAGAAAAAAAGAACCAGCTATACAAAGATGTCTGTCAAGTTGGGACATCAAACTTCACAATAAACAGTGAATGACTATGACAGCATAAATAAAAATTCATAACAATAATCAATACAACAAACTGCTCAATTATATAATTGTTAGGCAACATATTTGTAAAAAGTGTTGTAGAAGGGAGGGGAGCCTGGGTAGCTCAGTCAGTTAAGTAGCTCATATCATGATCTTGGAGTTTGTGAGTTTGAGCCCTTCAGCACAGAGCCTGCTTTGGATCTTCTGTCTCCCTCTTTCTCTGCCCCTCCCCAGCTCACACACACTCTCTGTCTCTCAAAAATAAATAAACATTAAAAAAATTAAAAGTAAATCTGTAAAAAAAAGAAAAAAGGAGTTATAAAAGGGGGAAATTTGTGTGGGTTAGAGCTAGAAGGGAAGGTTTCAAGAAAGAGGTAAATATACCGGACCATGACAGACAGAAGGAAAGAAACACCTGAAGAATGAGTAAGAAGGTAGATAGAGTATTCAGGAGACAGTGAAGAGATTAATTTGACTGGATTTATTTAGAAAGTGGAAAGAGGAAGTTTAGACAAGCAAATTTGGAATAATTATAGAAAAACTTTAAAGTTAGATATTTTCAAGGGCATCCTATATCCACTTCACAGGGTCATTGTTAGAATGAATGACAAAGTATATGGAAGTATCTACAATACTCTTTCATCCAATAAAGACTCACTAACATATGTGAAAGGTATTGTGCTAGTACCGTCACACAAAAATAAACTTATCATCTCCATCTCTGGTAACTTATTATAGGAAGGAAGACAAACAAACAAATAATTAGAAAGTGATGCTATGTGTGGTATACCACAATGATCTAGAAAGTGACATCTTAACATGGAGACTATTGCTACTGTTGGTTTCTATTTGACAGAGGAAGTCTGAACTTTGTGTAGGAGGCAATAGGCAGTTGTCATAATTTCTTTTAAGCTCTCTGAGAACAGGAATCTAATCTGATTTATGTACTACAGCATTTCCAGTGTCTTTTCAGGTAAGAAGCTATGAGGACTTAGACTAGAAAGATATAAGAGGAAATTTTAGGAACAGGTGAATCAAATACATTTAAGAATGACAAATTGAATACATGGCACAGTGGAATGGAAGCACTCAAAAAATGATTCTATAATCCTAGCCTAGAAACTAAAGATACTTGTACCCAAAATGGAACAATTGAGAAGGTATGGGAAAGCAAATGCCTTAGGTATACTGAACTAAGGGTTACAGTAAGATATCCAAATGAAAATAGTTTACAGACACATGGAAATATGGAACTAGACTCTAGGTGCAAAGTGAGGGCTAGATGTATAGGTTTATGACTCATAAATATAAAGATGATATATTAAACTATGAGGAGCTAATTTCTATTAGGAAACAAATACAGAAAACAGCTATTAGTCAAAGGAGTGATCTTAGGTATTGACTATCTTTAAGAAGGGAAAAAGGAAGTAATGAGGGTAAAGTTATCCCATGATGGTGTAAAACTGTGATGTCTCAACAAGAATTAAATATTGTACCTTATCTCTGAAGCATTTTACCTATTTATTTAAAGATTTTTAATTCAGTTCTCTCTTTCTCAGTAATCACAATGTTAAAACTGTGCTCAGCTAGGTGAGTAATATGGTAATTTTATTTAGTTTGGATCCCCCAATTTCCTTATATTTTTTATAAAATTCAACTGTGTACTTGAATTTTATTTTCATCCTGGTGGCTGCTTGAAAATAATTAACTTATAGCTTACCAGTAACAGGATACTAGCTTCATCCTAACAATTTAAACATGAGAACATGAAGAAAGAAACAACATACACTCTAGCTATTGACAGTCTTTGGGTGGCATCGCGTTGGAAAACTAAATCATGAGATTGTTGATACACTTTTCAGTTCACTTTAAATAATATAATAGAACTTCATACAGAATGATAGATATTCTGTAAAACACCTTAAACATCAGGCTGCAAACTCCCAAAACCAGTAGAAAATGAAACGATGATGACAAATTACTATAACATTTCTCAATGTTACAGTCACAAAAAGGCATTTCAGTCAAGAGAATTAGACTGTATGTTTTAATCCCGTACTGAAAATCAAACCAAAATAAGTCACTTTTTTGCTTCATTAGCTCCAGTTTCACTTATAGGTTTCAATTTCTCAATTATTGTATGAAAAACAGGTTTATATTTTTCTAGTCATTCTTTAAAAAAATTTTTTTTCAACGTTTTTTATTTATTTATGGGACAGACAGAGACAGAGCATGAACGGGGGAGGGGCAGAGAGAGAGGGAGACACAGAATCGGAAACAGGCTCCAGGCTCCGAGCCATCAGCCCAGAGCCTGACGCAGGGCTCGAACTCACGGACCGTGAGATCGTGACCTGGCTGAAGTCGGACGCTTAACCGACTGCGCCACCCAGGCGCCCCACTAGTCATTCTTTTAATATATTGTCACTATTATAAACAAAATAAATCAATCGGAAATTTTACTCCAAAGGAGGGAACCTCTTTTTCTAGCCTTCATCTACTGGTAGTATCCACTTCGTACCGGTCATTTGGAAATTAACAAATTCAAATTGCATCATTCAATTTAACACCTACAATGTTGACTATTTTAAGTATCTCTGAGGGTCCATGACATGTGATAACTTATAATCTGCTGAGACATGAGTTAAGAGTTGTGAATGCTGGAAGGGTGAGGCGTGCAAATTTTGACAAAAATGTTACTGCAGGCTTTCCCTACAAAGCAATATATAGGGAAGACTACTTACTGGCATTTGAACTATTTACTTTGATTTCTTTATGAGGAACATTATGGGGCAAAAAGACCATACTTATTTTGCATCTCAAGGTACAGGACCGGCATGTAGTAGTAGGCACAGGAAGGAATCTGTTAATTGACTGGATTTATGGAAGGTAAAGAGAAACCAGGGAAATGAAAGAAACATGGTAGCTAGAAATTACAGCTAATAGCATCTGAACAATCACCACCACCATTTCACCCCCATTCCCAATGCCAAGAGGTTCAAATGCTCTTTCCCCTTCTTCATATTATCCACAGGCTGCATTTTTGTTATTTTTTTATCCTTAAGACTAATTCTATGAGGGGAAGGGAGAAGAGAAGGGAAGCACATGATTTGATTTGCATCAGGGTCAAATACTGTTCTCCTTTACCTCTTGCTTTTCTCCTCCACCAAACCTACTGGACTACTCCTAAAACCAGCATAAAATAAAGGGGCCTGAGGTGGGAACCAATTAGCTAATCTTTGAGTAAATAATACCAAGCATATGTCACATATTTATGACAAGTACATTAGTCTTATGTACATTAAGTGGTTAAACACTTCATTTCAACTTCAGTATTCAAATATTCTTTAACAGAATAAACAAAACTATAATGCAATTGGGTAACAAAATTCTTTTTTAAGTTTTATTTACTTATTTATTTTTGAGAGAGAGAGAGAGGGATAGAGCATGTGCATGTGCACAAGCAGAGAAGGGCCAGAGAGAAAGGAACAGAGAGGATTCCAAGCAGGCTCTGCACTCAGTGAAGAGCTCAAAGCAGGGCTTGAACCCAAGAACTGTGAGATCATGACCTGAGCTGAAATCAAGAGTCGCACACTCAACTGATTAAGCCTCTGTGGCACAAATTCTTGTATGCCAAACTTGATTACTTTCTGAATTCACATCATAAAAAAAAAATGTCATCTCAAAACATTGTAGCATACTGAAGAACAGAGCAAACCATTTATTCATATATTTCACAAAAAATTTTTTTTTATTTTTTTGAAAAGTAAGCTCTACACGCAGCATGGGGCTTGAACTCACAACTCTGAAATCAAGAGTCCCAGGTTCTACTGATTGAGCCAGCCAGGCACCCCTACAAAAATTTTTTCTTGTTTTGCTTTGTTTTAAATTTTCCTTTTTTTAATGAATTCTTTTTTTAAAGAAAAGTTTATTTGTTTTGAGAGAGAGAGACAGAGAGAGAGGAAGAGAGAGAGCATGAGCACGGGAGTGGCAGAGAGAGAGAAGGAGAGAGAGAATCCCAAGCAGGCTCTATGCTGTTAGTGCAGAGCTCAAAGCAGGACTCAATCCCATGAACCATGAGATTGTGACCTGAGCCAAAATCAAGAGCCAGACACTAAACTGAGCCACCCAGGGGTCCCCTACTTTTTATTATTAAATATTTTCAGATACAGAGAGAAGTGTCTAGAGAATATAATGTCCATGTTTCCATCATTCAGAACTTAGTCAAATTTAAACAGTTTTTTGCCGTATTTGTTTTAGAACTTTTAATAAAGAAAACATTATATATACAATTAAAGTTCCCTAGCACCTCTCTCTAACATGAGCCTCTTACCTCAAAGATAACCTCTATCTTAAACTGGGTGTTAAATATCCCCATGAAACTTTACACATTCATTAATAAATAGTATTGATTCATAGGCCTCTAAATATATGGCATCTGGGCAGGAAAGAGTTAACTGGGCATGCCTTGTTTGCTGAAACCCTGTACACTCCAAAGAAAGGTTTGTCTTCAGGACTGTTGCTTGGCTGGAAGCTGGAAGATAACCTCTGAGCCTATGGAATGTTCTGTCTGATATGTGTGTTTCTTGGGCCAGGCTATACCAGCATGATTAAATTAAGTTTATCCTAACAAAGAGATTTATGGTGTATATTTGTTTTTGCTAGGTGGGGCGTGGAAGGGCTAAAGTCTGAATAATTGAGCTCAGTTATGCAAGCACTGCGTGACATGTGGGCACGACATGACTGATCCCTGAAAAAATCCCGGGACCCCAAAGATCAAGTGAGCCTCCCAGGTTGGAAACACTTCACACATAGTGTCACACATCTTTGCCAGGAGGATTAAGCAAATCTCCACGCAACTCCACCGTGAGGGGACACCTGGAAGCCTGCATCTGGTTTCTCCTGGATCTTGCCCCATGAGCTTTTTCCATTTGCTGATTCTAATCTCTGTCCTTTCACTGTACCAAACCATAACTGTGAATATTAATAATTCTTCTGTGTCCTGTGAGCCCTTCGAGTGAATCATCAAACCTGAAGGTGATCTTGGGACTTCCAACATAGCATAATGTATCTATTTTGCAACTTGCTTTATTCTCTCCTCATTATGCTTTTGAGATTTATCCATGTTGATAAATGTGGCTTTGTTCATTCATTTGAACTCCTATATATAATTCCACTGTATGTGTATGGGACATATCCATTCTCATACTGATGAACATTTGTTTCTGATTTTCAACCTAATAACAAATACTCTTGTACAGGTATGAAATTGTTTGTAGGTACATATTAGGTGCTGAGTTGTAGGGTATGTGGATCTTCTCACACTTATGATTGACCTTTTAATTAATAAAATTCTTAATTTTAATTAAGTCCAATTTATCATTTTTTAAAATTCATGGTTACACCATTCACAAAAAATAAACTCAAAATGGATGAATGACCTGAATGTGGGACAGGAAACCATCAAAACCCTAGAGGAGAAAGCAGGAAAAAACTCTCTGAACTCAGCCACAGCAATTTCTTACTTGACACATCTCCAAAGGCAAGGGAATTAAAAGCAAAAATGAACTATTGTGACCTCATGAAGATAAAAAGCTTCTGCACTGCAAAGGAAACAATCAACAAAACTAAAAGGTAACCGACGGAATGGGAAAAGATATTTGCAAACGACATATCGGATAAAGGGCTAGTATCCAAAATCTATAAAGAACACACCAAACTCCACACCCAAAAAACAAATAATCCAATGAAGACATGGGCAGAAGACATGAATAGACACTTCTCTAAAGAAGACATCCAGATGGCCAACAGGCACATGAAAAGATGCTCAACGTCACTTCTCATCAGGGAAATACAAATCAAAACCACACTGAGCTATCACCTCATGCCAGTCAGAGTGACTAAAATGAGCAAATCAGGAGACTATAGATGTTGGAGAGGATGTGGGGAAACGGGAACCCTCTTGCACTGTTGGTGGGAATGCAAACTGGTGCAGCTGCTCTGGAAAACAGTGTGGAGTTTCCTCAAAAAATTAAAAATGACCCAACAATAGCACTGCTAGGAATTTACCCAAGGGATATAGGAGGGCTGATGCATAGGGGCACTTGTACCCCAATGTTTAGAGCAGCACTTTCAACAATAGCCAAATTATGGAAAGAGCCTAAATGCCCATCAACTGATGAAAGGATAAAGAAGTTGTGGTTTATACATACAATGGAATACTACTTGGCAATGAAAAAGAATGAAATATGGTCTTTTGTAGCAACGTGGATGGAGTTGAGAGTGTTACGCTACTTGAAATAAGTCATACAGAGAAAGACAGATACCATGTTTTCACTCTTATGTGGAAACTGAGAAGCTTAACAGAAGACCATGGGGGAGGGAAGGGAAAAAAAAAGTTACAGAGAGGGAAGGAGGCAAACCATAAGAGACTCTTAAAAACTCAGAATAAACTGAGGGTTGATGGAGGGGGGAAGGAGGGGAAAGCGGATGATGGGCATTAAGGAGGGCACCTGTTGGGATGAGCACTGGGTGTTGTATGGAAACCAATTTGACAGTAAATTTCATATTAAAAAAATAAATTCATGGTTAGCTTTTTGCAGTGGGGGGAGGATTAAGAAATCTTTACCTATTCCATGTCATGAAGATATTTTTTTGTTTTCTTCTAGAGGTTTTATTAGCTTTAAAGTTTAAATCTACAATCTATTTTTTTTAAGGTGTATTTATTTTTGAGAGAGAGAATGAGAAAGTGTGAGCAGAGGAGGGGCAGAGAGAGGGGGACAGATGATCTGAAGCAAGCTCTTTGCTGACAGCAGAGAGCCCAATGTGGGGCTAGAACTCAGAACCATGAGATCATGACCTGAGCTGAAGTTGGACGCTTAACCAATTGAGCCACTCAGGTGCCCCAAATCTGCAATCTATCTTGAATTTAATTCTGTGTATTGTGTAAAGTAGGAGATCTAAGGTTAATATTTTTCCATTTTGGTATCAAACTGACCCAGTACTACTTATTGAAGACTATCCTTTTCCCCATTGCATTGCATTATCAATTTTATCATAAATTAAGTGACCATATATGTGTAGTTAGTTTTGGCATACTCCAATCTGCTCCACTGGTCCATCTGTCTATTCTTGTGCCAATACTGTATTGTCTTAATTACCTCATTAATAATAGTTTTATAATAACCCTTGATATCTGATAGAAGTCACTAAGTTTCGTTCTTATAGATTGCCTTGGCTATTCTTAGTCTTTCACATTACCATACACATTTCAGAATCACTCTACAAATTTCCACCAAAATATATATATAAATATATATGTGTATATATATATAAATATATGTGTGTGTGTGTGTGTGTGTGTATATATATATATATATATATGCTACTGGGATAATGAATAGGATAGAACTGAAATTCTAGATCAATCAAAGAACTGACACCTTTAAAACTTTGAGTCTAAAACTTTTGAGTAGCTCAGTCAGTTAAGCATCTGACTTCAGCTCAGGTCATGATCTCTCAGTGAGTTCAAGTCCCACGTCAGGCTCTCTGCTCTCAGTGTGGAGCCAGCTTCAGATTCTCTTGTTCCCCCCTCTCTCCACTCCTTCCCCCTTCTCACTGTCTCTCGAAAATAAAGACATTTAAAACTTTGAGCCTTCCAGTCTGTCAACATGGATTTACTTACATATTATCTAATTTCTGCCAATAATATTTTGTTCTTGTGAATATTTTGTTAACTTTTTTTCAAGAATCTGATGTATTTTATGCTATTAAAAATACTTTCCTGTGGAAGCTGGCTGGCTCAGCTGGTGGAGCATGTGACTCTTGCTCTCAGGATTGTGAGATCGGGCCCTATATTGGGTATAGAGATTACTTAAAATCTTTTTTTTTTTTAATATTTTTATTTATTTATTTTGAGAGAGAAAGCATGAGCAGGGGAGGGGGACAGAGACAGAGGGAGAGAGAGAATCCCAAGCAGGATCAGTGAGTCGGCTCAGAGCCCAAGGCAAGGCTCAATCTCATGAACTGTAAGATGGTTACCTGAGCCAAAGTCAAGAGTGGGATGTTTAACCAACTGAGCTACCCAGGTGCCCCCTAAAATTAAAAAAAAAAAAAAGTTTCTTTTTAAAAATTTCACTTTATGTTTGTTGCTGACATGTATAAATACAATTAACTTTATACATTAGCCTTCTAATTAGTATGCTAAATACTTATGTAATATTTACTGGGGCATCTGGGTGGCTCAGTTGTTTGAGTGTCCAACTCTTGATTTCAACTCAGGTCATGATCCCAGTGTTGTGAGATTGAGCCCCATGTCCAGCTCTGAGCTGGGCATGGAGCCTGCTTGGAATTCTCTCTCTCCCTCTGACCCTCTCCCCCACTTGTTCTGTTTCTAAGATAAAAAAACAAACAAACTTATTTACTGTATGTAAGTTTGTAGATTGCTTTGAGTTTTCCACATTCAAAATTATGCCTGCAAATAATATCAATTTATTGGTTTTATTTCTTCTTTTAATCTCTATACTGTTTATTTTCTTTTTTGCACTTTGTATCATTGACTAGGACCTAAAGTGAAAAGTTGAATAGAAGTGATGATAGTGGTTCTTAGTTTTCATGATTTCAAAGGGAAAAGTTTTGATAGTTCATTATTAAGTGATGTTTGTTATAGGATTTTTGTAAATACTCTTTATCAATTAAGGAAATTACCTTTTAGTCCTAGTTTGCTCAGAGTTTGTTTTTTTCACAAACACACGTTGAATTTCTTGAAATGCTTTCTTTGCACCTGTTGAGATGCACCTACTTGATTTGTCTCACATATTTTATTAATGTGGTAAATTACACAGATTGCTTTTCAAATATTAAATAAGCTTGCATTTCAAAAACAAACCCAACATGGTGATCATGTATGTCATTTTTATCTATCTCTGGATTTGATATGCTAATATTTTATTCAGTATTTTTAGATGTACTATGTTGGGAAGGATCATCTGTAATTTTCCTTTTTCATAATATACTTAGTTTTGCTACCCAACTTATTCTGGCTTCATAAAATGAGTTAAGAAGTGTTTCCTCATTTTCAATTCTCTGAAAAAGCTCATTTTAGATTGGTTGTACTTCTTTAAATGTTTGGAAGAACTCACCGGGAAAAACATTTGGGCATGAAAATCATTAAGGAAAAGTTTTAAATTACACATTCAATACCTTAAAAACATTTTTAAAAAAAATTTGAGAGACAGAATGTGCCTGAGAGGGGGAGAGCACAGAGCCTGATGTGGGGCTCAATCCCACAACCCCGGGATCATGACCTGAGCTGAAATCAAGAGTCAGATGCTCGAATGACTCAGCTACCCAGGAGTCCCCAGATTCAATATCTTAAATAAATATGGAACTATTCAGATTTTCCATATCTTCTTGTGTCAATTTTGTATATAGGTGTTTTTCTAGGATACTATTCATTTCTTCTACATTTTCAAATGTTTTGGCAGTAATGCAACTCATTAAATATCCTCTAATATTGTTATTTGTAGGGCCTATATTGATGCTTTTTCAATTCTGATATTGATAATTTGTGCCATCTCTTTCTGTCCTGATCTGTGCTAGAGGTCTTATTTTCACTTTCTTTTCAAAGAACCAATTTTTAGTTTTGTTGATTTCATTACTGATTTCATGTAGTGATCCCAAATTTATTATTTAAAAATTTTTAAGTATTTATTCATTTTTGATTTAAAAATTTTTTTTAATGTTTATTCATTTTTGAGAGAGACAGAGAGCATGAGTGGGGGAGGGGCAGAGAGAGAGGGAGACACAGAATCTGAAGCAGGCCCCCGGCACCATGCTGACAGCACAGAGCCTGATGCGGGGCTCGAACTCACAGACAGCAAGATCAGGACTGAACTGAAGTCAGATGCTTAACTGACTTAGCCACCCAGGCGCCCTGTAGTGATCCCAAATTTAGTAATCTAGCTAAACATTCTTATTACTTATATTAGTGTCTCTTTTGGGGTGTGGTTAGACTTGATTACTTATTCAATCTACTAAATGGTTATTGGTTTATTCAGGTTTTCAAATCTTCTTGAGCCAATTTTGGTAAGTAATTTTCCAGGAAATTTCCATTTGATCTAGTTTTCAAATTTATTGTCAAAGTTTTATTTTTATTTAAAAAAATTTTAATGTTATATTTATTTTTGAGAGACATAGAGAGGGAGAGACAGAATCCGAAGCAGGCCCTGGGCTCTGAGCTGTCAGCACAGAGCTCTACACAGGGTTCAAACCCACAAACTGTGAGATCATGACCTGAGCCGAAATCCAACACTCAATAACTCAGCCACCCAGGCACCCCTGTCAAAGTTTTAAGTAAAATTTTCTTGTGACTTAAACTATATCTTCTGTTGTTCTGAATATTAATTAATCTTTTCTATTTTTCTTCATTAGTATTACTAGATGTTTGTTTATCTAGTTTTTTTTTTCGCCCCTAATTATTCTTTATTTTCCATTTCATTTATGATTGCTCTTGTCTATTTTTTCCTCCTTTCTTTCTTCTCCTTTCTCTGAATCCAGATTGTTTGGGTTCTAATGCTGATTCTGCTCTTTAGTAGCTAAGTAATCTTGAAAGTGTTATGAAACTTCTTTGTGTCTGCTTCCAGTCTATAATATGGAAATAATATCTACACACTGATTTGTTGTACATTTACACATACACATACCTTTAGAACAAAAACTGGCACATACTAACCACTCCAATGTTAGCTATTATTAGTATCATCATCATTAGTAGTAGTAGTAATAGTATGACTATGTCGACCACTACTATTAATACTATTCAGGGTGGGGGGCACCTGGTGACTCTTGACCTCAGGGTTGTGAGTTCACCCCCGCGCTGGGCATGGAGCCTAACTGAAATAAAGATTTAAAAAGTACTATTTTTGGGGGGCGCCTGGGTGGCTCAGTTGGTTAAGCGTCCGACTTCAGCTCAGGTCACGATCTCACGGTCCGTGAGTTCGAGCCCCGCGTCGGGCTCTGGGCTGATGGCTCAGAGCCTAGAGCCTGCTTCCAATTCTGTGTCTCCCTCTCTCTCTGCCCCTCCCCAGTTCATGCTCTGTCTCTCTCTGTCCCAAAAATAAAAATAAAACGTTAAAAAAAAATTAAAAAAAAAATAAAAAGTACTATTTTGAATGAAACTCATTTAATTTTTAGGGTTTTTTTTTCTTACTGATTTCAAGGCCATAAATTTAGCTGTAAATATCACTTCAAATGTATTCATCACATCTTGATATGTGTGGTACTTATATCATTGTTCAGTTCTATAAATTTTGAAATACTACTTATAAATACACACCTCAAAAAAAAAGTTATTGATGACCAACATTTTTAAGTTTATAATAAAGGGATTTTAAGATACTATTCATAATACAAATAGCCTAAATTTTATCAAGACTCTCTGTGACCTAGTAGATAGTCAATTTCTGTAGTTGTTCCATGTATACTTTAAAAAGTCTCTCTTTATGAAGCATAGAGATCTGTATAGATTTATATATATTTGAATAAATTTAACAATTTTTGCTTCAAAATTCTATTTTTGATGACTTTTCAGTTTTGACAGAAGTATATTAAAATCTTTCATGTTAATTACGTAATTGTCAATAACTTTTTGAAATTGCAACAGCTCTTTGTCTATTTTCTGGCTATGTTTTTAGATTATTTCTTCTCTTTAGTAGGTTGTTCCTTTTGTTATTATGGAGTAACATTCTTCTTTTTTCCTTAAAATCTATTTTGTCACTTGTTAATACTTTACATTAGATTTCTTTAGTTTTCACTAATGAATATCTTTTTTTAAATTAAGGTAAAATATACATTATGTAAAACTTACCATCTTAACCATTATTTAGTGTACAGTTCAATGGCACTAAATACAATAATATGGTTGTATAACCATCACTACCACCATACCCAGAACTTTTTTCATCTTTCCCAACTGAAACTCTGTATTCATTAAACAATAATATCCCCTCCTCCGCCCAGGGCTTGGCAACTACCACTCTTTCTGTTTCTATGAATTTGACTACTCTAGGTACCTCATACAAGTGGAATCATAATAGTATTTGTCCTTTTGTGACTGGCTTAATTCACTGAGCATAGTGTCTTCGAGGTTCATCCATATTGCAGCATGTGTCAGAATTTCCTTCCTTTTTCAGGCTGAGTAATATTCCATTGCACCTATACATCACGTTTTGTTTATCCATTCATTTAACAATGAACACTTGGCTTGCTTCACCTTTTGGTTATTGTGAATAATGCTGTTATGAATATGAGTGCACTAATATCTGTTCAAGTTATCTGTTTCTATTTCTTTGGGGTATATACTAAGGGAGAACTATCTTTTATAGTCCTTTTATTTTCACATTTTCTACGTGTATATGTTTAAGATTTAGTTGTAAACACTTTGTAGTTAGATTCTGCTTTTGTATTCTTTTATTATCTCTTTTAACAGATAACTCTAATCTGTTTATACTTATCATGATTTTTATAATTTTTTAAAAAGTTTATTTATTTTTTTTGAGAAAGAAAGCATGTGAGTAGGGGAGGAGCAGAGAAAGAGGGAGGGAGAGAGAATCCCACGCAGGATCCACAGTGCCAATGCAGAGCCCTGTACGGGGCTCAAACTCACAAACCACGAGATCATGACTTGAGCTGAAACCAAGAGTCAAACACTTAATCAACTAAGCCACCCAGGAGTCCTGATTTTTGTAATATTTGACCTTATTCCTTTGATTTTACTGTTTAGATTCTAAGTTTTCTTCTTCCTTTCTTTCAAAATTATCTCCTTTTCTTCTTCTACCCACTGTTAGATGGAAGTGGCACATTGTATTTCTATTCTTTTACCCTTAACTTTTTTAAATTTTTATTTTTTATTTAGTTGCTTTTTGAAGTAGGCTCCATGTCCAACATGGGGCTCAAACTTATGAACCTGAGCTCAAGAATTGCATGCCCGGGGCACCTAGGTGGCTCAATCAGTTAACCGTCCAACTTTGGTTCAGGTCATGATCTTGCAGTTCATGAGTTCGACTTTGGCTCAGGTCATGATCTCGTGGTTCATGAGTTTGAGCCCTGCATTGGGGTCTGTGCTAACAGCTCATAGCCGGGAGCATTCTTCGGGTTTTGTGTCTCCCTCTTTCTCTGCCCCTCCCCTACTCACACTCTCTCTAAAAAATAAATAAACATTTTAAAAAATTAAAAAAAAAAAAAAAAAGAGTTGCATGCCCTACTGACTGAGCCAGCCAGGTACCCCAACCCTTAATTTTTTTCCCAACTCTTCATTTTTAAACATATTTAATTTATACATTTTTTAAACAAAATTACAAAATATTCAGTATTTCTATCCTCCTTCTGAGCAGGACATGGACCCTTTCACTTTACCCTTGACTATCTTCTCTTATTATTATTTGCTGCTTTTGCTGTCATAACACAAAAATGGTTTTAAGCCAAAAATTAAATTTATCAATAGCTTTGATCAATGAGTTCCCATTTTTTGTAGCTATTAGTGTCTCTTCAATTTTCTTTCTTTTTTTTTTTTTAATTTTTTTTTCAACATTTATTTACTTTTGGGACAGAGAGAGACAGAGCATGAACAGGGGAGGGGCAGAGAGAGAGGGAGACACAGAATCGGAAACAGGCTCCAGGCTCTGAGCCATCAGCCCAGAGCCTGACGCGGGGCTCGAACTCCCGGACTGCGAGATCGTGACCTGGCTGAAGTCGGACGCTTAACCGACTGCGCCACCCAGGCGCCCCTCAATTTTCTTTTTACTAAAGAATAACCTTTACTCTTCTTTCATCAAGTGTGTCTATAAGAGGTAAACTCAGTCTTGTGTAACTGAATGTCTTCATTTTATCCTCAATGTCCTCATTAGCTGATAGAACTTTCTATGTTAGTAGTTATTTTCTACTCATCACACTGAAGATATTATTCCATTATCTTTTGTCATTTGATTTGCTGATGAAAAATCTGTCAATGTAATTGTCATTCCTTAGAAATAATCTTTGTTTTCTGGTATCATTTAAGATTTTTCCCTTTATTTTTGGATACTCTGAAGTTTTCCTACAATGCTTAAAAGCAAAGATTTTTATTATCCCACTTGACACTCAGCAGGCATATATGATCTGATAACTCATGTATGTCTTTATTCAACTGCAGAAAATTCTGAGCTCTTCAAACCCTTCAAAATTCTTTTCAAGTATTGATTATCTACCATTTCCTCCATTCTCTACCCAAAACTCTTATCAGACATATGTATATCTTCTGTCTTAACATCTCTATCATATATACATATGATATATATTTATATCTCTTTGTCAATCTCTGCTACATTCTTGGTAAATATCTCAGTACAAGATACCAAATCATTTATTTCAGTCAATTATGTTCATGGTCTAGTATCTCATAGACTGATTTTTATTTCAGTGACTGTATTTTCATTTCTAGAATAAATAATTGGTTTTTACATTTATCTATTTTTGCTTTTTCTCTGCCTGTTTCTTAATCACTTCTTTTTTTGAGTAAGTTATTTCTTATTTATCTCTCTGTGCATCCTTAAACATGTTTAGTTTTTAGCAGACTGCTAGATAAAATTGTTTTCACATTTCAATTGTTGATATGGTGGCTATGTCCCTTAGCATTAATATTTTTCATAAATTTTGGAGTTTTGGTTTGTTGATTGATTTTCAGTGTATGTGGGGTATTTGTTTTTCTCTTTTCCCCTCTCTGTAAACCCATATTATCTAGTAATTATACTTTTTAATCTTTTTTTAAAATTATTTATCTATTTTGAGAGAGAGACTGTGTGCGCATGCACACACAAACAGGGAAGGGGCAGAGACAGAATCCCAAGCAGGTTCCATGCTCAGCACTCAGTATGGAGCCGGACGTGAGCTTGATCATGACCTGAGCCAAAATCAAGAGTGGGACACTCAACCAGCTGAGCCCCACAAGCATCCCTCTGGTAATTTTAAAGATGCTTTCACCCAGTTCCCCAGTTTAGAATGAGATTTATAATCACATTTCAGAGTTTATATTCCATGATGCTACAGAGGTAGCACAAATTCAGTATAAAACCAATGGTGGTGTGGTATGACCATGCAGTATGGTCACAAGGCTGCATCTCCATAAGTTCCTATCTCCATAAGCCTTTAGGTTGCTAAACACTGTAGTCCTTGATAGCAGCCAGCAATAGCTTTATTTTCTGCTTCCTCTGCCAAGGAGATGGGGCAGTAACCAGGTCCTGACTTTAAGCAATAAGCCTGGCTCCTACTTTATTCTTGTTGCTCTTAAGAGCCAAATTCCCAAAATTGGTCTAGATTTCCAGACCCGAGTGTCATAAGTCCATTCAATTCCTTTCATCATTTAGCATTTTTTTTTTGTTTCTTGACCACAGAAATGTTAACATTGTTTTGAGATTATCAGTAACTTTTTAGTTCTCTTTTTATATATATTTTGTCTATCATTATGTGTGTGAGCAGAATGCATATGTAACGGTGAACATGTTCAATGTTAAAGCCATCTGGATAGAAGATTGAAAATTACTTTAAAAATCCATGTATATATAGAAAAATCATATACTCTCTGATACTCTAGCTTGTCTCTCCAGTGTTGTTTAGGAGAATCATTAACCTTGGTTAAATAAACAAACTCCTGGAGCGCCTGTGTGGCTCAGTTGGTTAAACATGCAACTCTTGATTTTGGCTCAGGTCATGATCTTGCAGTTCATGTGTTCAAGCCCCATGTCAGACTCTGTGCTGACAGTGCTGAGCCTGCCTGGGATTCTCTGACTCCCTCTCTCTGCCCCTCCCCTGCTTGTGCTCTCTTTCAAAAATGAACATTGAAAGAACCCCCAAAAAACAAATGAACTCCTGCGGCTACTTACACTGAGGCATGCTACACAGGAAAAACCCGTATTTGAGAAGCAGCTTGATCACTACCTATTGTTTGGAGTAACTGTCTTTGTGACTCTCAGCATGAGGCTGACATTTGAAATGAACTGTTTTCTCTATTCAAGGTATCTAAATATACAAGGTATATCTAACCCATTGGCAAACATGTGGACCTTCCATGAATTTTCAGTTTCAACTACTTTGGAGGATATCTGACTCCCTCCATGAAGTATGCCTCCAGGATACTTTGAAATATCCCCAAACTGTATTTTGTGTCACAATATAGCCTACATTCTACATTTTAAATTAAACCAACCCAAAGAGATCATCCAAATATAATGAAACATGCCACAAATTATCTAGCCATTTTTGCATGAGGTGGCAATACAAAATTAAATTTACACAAGTATATCAATAAAAATATGTTAACCTAAAAATCAAAAATACTAAATTTAAAACTGCCAAAAAATTTGTGGTGATCACTGTATAAAATCTAAGATTGTTCATCCCATATCTAGTTACGAAAAATTATAGCTATAAATGCATAATCTTTTGCCTAACAGGCATTCAATAAAAGTTTTTTTAAATGAATATATTACTAAGAAAAAGAGATGTGAAGATTTAAGTATCTAAAACTAAAATATTAAAGTTTAAAACCTAAAAACTAAAAAAAAAGTGACAAGTCATGAGTAGCAAAGAATAAAATAAGTATAAGATTAGAAATTAAATAGTGGCAAAATTAGTAGTTGGGTTTTTGAAAGATATAAAAATTTAAACAATTGATAAATAATAATTTAAAAAAGAGTGACTATAAAAGTTTTAGGACTAAGAATTTTAGAATAAAGAAATTAAAAATCAGAAAATTCTCATAATTGTTTATTGATATAACTTATGGCCAATTTACCATTTTGACTGTGTAACTATTTACAGAAATATTTACAGAATATTTACAGAAATAAAAAATTCCAAAACGGATGCAGTAAGTTTAACAACATTTAACAAATGCTTACTACATACATGGAAGCTTCGGAAAATAAAAAAGAATAAAACAGTTCCTGCCCTCATAAAATTACCACTTTAATACAGAAAGCAGGTAAATGAACAGTTACAGGATTTAGGATACAATATCCAACATTGCTGGTTCTTTAATATTTTGTTTTCTAGATTTAAGGAAACTTTTTTCTCTTTTCTCTTAAACTATAACTTAAAGCAATTTGATAAAAAAAAAATATATATACCTTTGTGAATAAAGATGAAACAATTTCTTTTTCTCCCTACCTGATCTTGCAGAATTCAGAAACTAAGTGAATAAATCTTATTTTCATGCAATACAGTTATTTGGGTAAGTTCAGTAAGAATCTGTTCTCTTGCTATTAGGACACATTTGGAAACTTTGGTTATATTACCAAGGATCTGACTGAATATCATACTTGAGAATGATGCATAAAATCCAATATGACCAGGGGCGCCTGGGTGGTTCAGTCGGTTAGGTGTCCAACTCTTAGATTCGGCTCAGATCATGATCTCACAGTTCATGAGATTAAACCCCATGTCGAGCTTTGCACTGACAGCACAGAACCTGCTTGGGATTCTCTCTTCTCTGTCTCTGCCCGCACCCCCTCAAAATAAATAAATAAACTTAAAAAAAAAAATCCAGTATGACCAGATAGCTTTACAATTCTCAGGCTGACTATTAGGAGCCAATATTTATAAAGCATCCCCTTGGAAAAACCAGTCTATATTGGGGATACAGGGTTCCCAGCCATACAAGTGAATCACAAAGGTCAGTTCCTGGTAGGCTTAGAAACCTCAGGGTATCTTGGGAACTTGGAAAAGAGAGGAATTCAAATAGGTCTTTAATAGGTATTATGTCTAAAGTCTGACGGTGAGTCCTTGGTTTGGTTTCCTAGCCTCCAGAGGCTTTTAAAACTTGAATCTGAGATTCTTTATGAAAACTTTTAGCAAGCAAACTCTAAAGACCTAGGTAAGCAAATACTATTCTTGTTGCACTTATGACCAAGTTTAATGAGACTAGCCTTATTTTGCAAACAAATTAGTATTACTTTATCTTTGATAGAAATAGGGGTGACTATAGTGAGAAAAAGGATGTTTCAGTAGGGAACTATAGCACACCCTCATGGGTATTAAATTCTAGTCTTAGCCATTGTCTTTAAGATTTTATTACTTACTTGTTACCTAGCCTGCATCTTGAATCCTTCTAGTTTCCTCCACTATCGAGCTACAACTCTTCAAATTAGAGTTTCCAATTTTTCTCCCACCTTTCTGACTTTGAATTACTAAAACTTGAAACTGTCCTTTTCCCAAAGCCCTGCAAACTGAACCTGGACAATTTGATGTAAACTTGGCGAGAAATCACCACAACAACTCATGTATGGACAAACTTTGTGCCTATTCCCGTGTGAGCCACTTAGAAAGTTCACCAGATCACCTGATGACACCACCAGAGACAATCAAATATAAACCAGGAAAATCTGTCATATTTCCAATGCCTGTCTATATTCCATCTGAAGATGCTTCAAGTTCAGCATCTTAGAAAATCTTAACTGACTGCCTTCTGGACTACACAACTGGTTCCAATCATTAACCTTTTTCTTATGTTTCCCTAGAAATGCTCAGGACAGAGACTGGTTCAGTGGGTTATGGGACAATCTACCAACTCAATTTATGGAATGTGAAATTTCTTGGAGAAGCTTCAGATAGAGTGGAGTGGGGGGATGACATGGTTCAGGACATCCTACCTCCCAAATACAGCAACTTGGCCTTTTAAATATTTCAAGCTAAAGGAATCTAAGAAATGGTATGTGAAGGAAGGACCTTCTGACCTTCCCCTGAAGCATGTCATAAAATCCTCATTTGGAAGATACCCTCTCCTTATAATCTGGGGGGAAGGCACATCTTTATATCCAAGACAGAACAACACCAAGAAGAAGAATCTGAACAAATAGGCCTTACTACATTTCCCCGAGCTTACTATACTTACCTCATACACTTTGTCCTATCATCTTTCCACAACTTTCAACTTTTCATCAGACCTAGCATAAAAACACTTAGGTTTAACCATTTCTCAGTTCTTCATTTTCCTCTTTAGGGTACTGTGTCATGAAAATTTACATGAAATACATGTGCATGCTTTCCTCCCGTTAATCTGTCTTTGTCAGTTTAATTTTCAGACCCAGTCAGAGACGCTAAGAAGGTCAAGGAAAACTTTTCCTCCCCCACAATAGTTAATTACAGAATAATGTGGAATATACACTAATGAAAGTATGTTCAATGTATTGAAGTAGAATGAGAAAGGAGTGATTGATATGGTCAAGATTGGTAAAGATATGAAGAAGGATTTTACCAAATAGGTGACAGCAGAGCATGCCTTTAAAGTATGATTAGGAATTTACTAGAAAGAGAACAAGAAAAGGAAATATTAAAGAATTTTTCCAAAACATCAAAAGTATAGAAGAGGTGGTGTGATACAATAAAAAAGCAGTGAACCTGAAGAACAGGGACCTAGATAATAGTCCTGGTTAGTCCACTATTTACCTTAAGCAAATTAAACTCTCTGGACCTAATTTTTATTTTCTGTGAAATGAGGGAATCACATTAGAGAAGATTCTCAAACTTTAATGTAAATATAAATAAGGTCTAGGTAGGGCCTGAAATCCTTCTAATAATCACAGGTAATATGGATGCTGCTGGTCCACTGACCTACACTTTGAGTAGTAGGGCATTATATTATCTCTATTGGTTCCTTGTATCTTAAAAGTTTATTTCCAATAATTCTTCTAATATTTTGAAATTTTTCGGCCAATATAATTTTGAGAAAGATAAAATCAAAAAAGAAAGTTATAAGGCAAAAAAAGAAAATTATAAGGCGAAAGTACATTTAAAAAATAATTTCCCCTTATGACTAAATAGTGTTTACTTTCTGAAAAATAAATATTTAATAAAACCACTTTCACAGTTAACATGATAATATATCTTTCAAAATCCTTATAAAAGAATTTATTAGACATATGAATAAGCAATTTAAAGGTACAAGAAATGAGAAATACCAAAAAGTCAATTATAATCTACATAAAAGTGATATACAACTTGAAAATACAATGAAAAACAATCCCATTTTTAAATAATAAGAAAAAAAAACAGTTAAATATTGAGACACCTATTTAACTTGGGAAGTCAGATATTCATTCAAAGAAAAACAGAAGACTACAATGAAGTATGAATAAATGGAGTATTAGATGTAAAGGCTAAAGATAGTAAATAATACCACCCAATTTAATATGTAGATTTAATTCAATATACACTAAGGTTTCTGAGGACTACTTATAGAACTTGGTAAACTAAGAGTGAAATTCTTCTGGAAGAACAGAGAAAAAATAGATTTTTAAAGTTTTTAGGTTCAAATTATAATAAAACAGTTTTCAAACCCATATATGATATTGTGATTTATGATAAGAAATATATATTTGGTCTCCATCCCTTTTCTGGCAGAGAGCTCCTAAAACACTTGGAATTTCCTAAGGAAGGAGAGCCTTTTGTGTGTCTTTTGTTATGTTAATGGGGCCACTATTGGAATCTGCCTCAGGTTTGGAAACTGGTGCCAAGACAACCATGTGACCTCCTAGGAGGGGAGAGGGGTTGGAAGTCGATTCAATCACCAATGGCAATGACTTCATCAATCATGCCTACATAATGAAGCCTTCCAAAAAACCCCCAAAGGACAGAGATCAGAACTTCCAGGTTGGTGAGGAGATGTGGGGAGAGTGGTACACTTGGAGAGGGCATGGAAACTGCACACTGTCTTCCCACACCTTCCTATGCATCTCTTCTGTCTGGCTGTCCCAAAGTTATACCGTTTTATAATCAACAGGTAATCTAGTAAATAAAAAGTCTCTATGAGTTCTGTGAGCCACTCTAGCAAATTAATTGACTCAAGGAAGGGGCTGTTGGAACCTCAGATCTACCATTGTGGGACCCAAGGAATTTAACAAAAATCCCCTACCCCTGGACAGGCAGAGCAAGACTAACTCCATTTTGTGCTACACCCACCATCTCATGTATAACCCCCAAATGACCTACTTATTGCTTAAGATACTCCCCCACCCTAGTCAAGCCGCTGAGCACACCCTTACTGGAAACCAGCTCATATAGGAATGCGGAACCCCTAACGGCCAAAGAATGTAAACCCCGCCTTTTGCCCGCCAAACTTGCAGGCCAAATCTGACCAGAGAGATAGGCTGGTTCAAACAGTTACTATAGGGTACATTGTAATTCAATTGGCCACCTGCGTGTGGACTGGCATGACTATACAACTTTCTGTGTGTGTTACAATCTCATTGGCCACTGACCCTTATAAAACTGCTACGCCTTTTAACCTAGGGGTCCAAGTCCCTGCTCCGCTGTGTCGGGTATACTTGGGCCCAAGCTCGAGCTTGCAAATAAACCCTCGTGCGTTTGCATCGGTATCGGCTCCTTGGTGGTCTCTCGGGTTCGAAATCGGGAGCATTACACCATTAGTTGCTCAGAAGCACAGACAACAACCAGGACTTTCAACTGGTGTCTGAAGTGGAGGAGAGAAGAGCAATCTTGTAGGGCTATGCCCTTAATCTGTGAAATCTGAGGCTATCTCCTGGTAGATGGTGTCAGAATTGAGTCGAATTGTAGGTGTCTGAGAATTGCTTGGTCATGTGGGAAAAGCCCACACATATCAGAACTCACATCAAAATTGTTACTATATGCTAGGGATAAGGACAAGAATTGGAAAAAAATGGAAATTCTAGAGACAGGTTGAAAATAGTGCAATAACTTAATGTGTGTATGTGATAAACCAGAAGTAAATACCATACCACAAAGGAAAAACAAACAATAAGAGTTCTGGGACAGATGGTTATCAGGATAGAGAAAAATTAATTTGGATCATTATATATTCCAAAGAGGTCAAAAAATCAGGGGGAAAAATAAATGAAAATTGAGTAGTACATTTATGCCCTGATAAAGAACAGATGATTAAAAGAAATGAAGGTTCTCATAAGAGTCAAAATGGATATACCTGAATATATACAAATAAAAATCTCTAATGCATCAAATTCAGTTAAGTTTCAGGATACAAATCAACAAACAAAAATCAGCCATAATTGGAGAAATGTGGAGAAAGGGGGGCATTTGTGTACTAGTGGTAGTAATGTAAATTGGTACAGCCACCACGGAAAACAGTATGGAGGTTCCTCAAAAAATTAAAACTAGAATGATCCAGCAATTCCTCTTTGGGTATTTATAAAGAAAATGAAAACATGAACTCAAAACAATATATATACCCCCATGTTCAATAGAGCATTATTTACAATAGTCAAGAAATGGAAACAATCTAAGTGTTTATGAACAGATAAAAAGATAAAGAAGATGGGGCACCTGGGTGGCTTAGTCAGTTAAGCATCTGACTTTGACTCAGGTCATGATTGCATGGTTAGTGATTTCAAGCCCCCCATTGGGCTCTCTGCTATCAGCGCAGAGTCCACTTCAGATCCTCTGTCTCCCTGTCACTCTGCCCCTCCCCATCATGCACGCTTGCACATTCTCTCAAAAATAAATAAACATTAAAAAAAAGTTGTGGTATATATATCCAATGGAATATTATTCAGTCATTAAAAAAACAAGGGAATCTTGCCATTTGCGACAATATGGATGGAGCTTGAGGGCACTGTACTAAGTGAAAGAAGCCAGACAGAGAAAGGCAAATACCCTATGATTTCTGTTAGATATGTGGAGTCTTTGAAAAAGAAAAACCCCAAGTTCATAGACACAGTGGGCAGACTGTCATTGTGAGAGGGGGAGATAGGGGTGGGAGGAATGGGGAAAGGAGGTCAACATGTATAAAGAAAACAAAATGCAGCTGATGTAAAACAGGCACAGAAATTTTGAATCATATTCAAAATACTGACATATATATGTGTATATATATATATATATATGTTTATATATGCTAATGTATAAGACAAGGGTATATTTTACATAAGGCATATAAAAACAGATACATAGCCATTATTTCTAGAATAATGAAAATAAAATCCAACATTCTAAATTTTAAGGTAAGACCCAAATATTACATATTTCTAGAAATTTCAATAAAAAATTAAAACCTCAAGAGCCAAGAAAAAAATTGGTCATATTTTTGTGTACTAGCAATGAACAATCTGTAAAGGAAATTAAGAAAACAATTAAATTTACAATAACATGAGAAAGAATAAAATGCTTAAGAATAAATTTAACCAAGGAGGCACAAGACTTGTGCACTGAAAACTATAAAACACTGCTGAAAGAAAATAAAGACACTCTAAATAAATGGAAAGATACTCCGTTTTCATGACTAGAAGACTTAATATTGTTCAGATGACAATATTTCCCAAAGTAATCTATAGATTCAATGCAGTGGAATCCATTTGGGGTGCCTGGCTGGCTCAGTTGGAGTAGCATGCAACTTGATCTTGGGATCATGAGTTCTATCCACATGAAGTATAGAGATTGCTTAAATAAATAAAACTTTAAAAACACTAAAAATTAAATCTGAAGTGCCTTGGGGCATCTAGCTGGCTCAGTCCAGAGAACATGTGACTCTTGATCTCAGGGTCATGAGTTCAAGTCCTACATAGGGCCTATGTAGAGCTTACCTATTGGAAAAAAAAAAAAAAAATCCCCACTGCCTTTTTAGTGGTAATAGACAAACAGATCCTAAGATTCACATAGAATTATAAGAGATCCCAAATAGTCAAAATAATTTTAGAAAGAAGAACAAAGTTGGAGCACTCATACTTCCTGATTTCAAGACTTACCACAAAGTTACAGTAACGAAAACAGTGAGGTAGTGGCATCTGGGGAATAGAATTGAGAGTCCAAAATAAACTCATACAATTGATTTTCAACAAGTATGCTAAGAATGTTCAATAGAAAAAGAAGAGTCTCTTCAGCAAATAGTATGGGACAACTAAATACCTGCATATAGAAGAATGAAGTTGGATCCTTACCTCATATCATATATAAAAATTAGATGTGGTGGCTGGGTGGCTTAGTCAGTTAAGTATGTGAGGGTTGATCTCAGCTCAGGTCATGATCTCGTGGTTCATGAGATTGAGCCCCACATCAGGCTCTGTGCTGGCAGTGCAGAGACTGCTTCTCTGTCTCCTTTCTCTGCCCCTCCTACATGCATTCACACACTTTTTCTCAAAATAAATAAATAAACTTATTAAAAAATCATATAAAAACAGATGAAAACCTACACATAAGAGGCAAAACTATAAACCTTCTAGAGGAAAACATAAGGGGAAATCTTCATAACCTTTGATTTGGTAAAGGTTTCTCAGATATGACACCAAAAGCATAAACACCAAAAGAAGAGATAAATTTGGCTTCATCAAAATTAAAAACTTTGTGTATCAAAGGACACTATCAAAGAGTGAAAAGACAACCCACTGAATGGGCAAAAATAATTGCAAATCATATATCTGATGAGGGTCTAGTATCCAAATATATAAAAGAATGCTTAAAACTCAACAACAAAGACAAACAACCCAATTTAAAAATGGGCAAAGTACTTGAGTAGACATTTCTCCAAAGAGGATATACAAATGGCCAATGAGTAGAGGAAAAGAAGTTCAATGCCATTAGTCATTAGAGAAACGCAAATGAAAATCACAATGAGGGCGGCTGGCTGACTCAGTAGAGCAGGTGACTCTTGACCTCAAGGTTGTAAGTTTGAGCCCCACTTTGGATGTAGAGATTACTTAAAAATCTTTTTTTTCCCCAAGTTTATTTATTTATTTTTAGAGAGAAAAGGAGAGAGAGAATGCATGGGAAGGGTCAGAGAGAGAGGGAGAGAAAGAATCCCAAGCAGGCTCCATGCTGTCAGCACAGAGCCTGATGCAGGGCTCGAACTCATTAACCATGAGATCATCACCTGAGTTGAAGTCAAAAGTCAGATGCTTAACTGACTGAGCCATCCAGGTGCTCCCAAAAATAAAATCTTTAAAAAAAAAAAAGAAAGAAAATCACAATGAGATACCACTTCACACGCACTAGGATGGCAACAGTGAAAAATAAAAAATACCCAAGAAGTATTAAGTGTTGGCAAGCACGTGGAGAAATTGGAATTGTCGTGCATTGCAGGTAGGACTGTAAAATGGTAGAGCCACTGTGGAGAATAGTTTGGCAGTTCCTTAATAAAGCTAAACACAGAATTACCATATGACCCCGTGATTCCACATCTAGGTATATACTTGAAAGAATCGAAAATAGGTGTTCAACAAAAATTTGTAAATGAATGTTCATACAACACTATTCATAATAGCCAAAAAGTG
The DNA here is from genome assembly GCF_014898765.1 of Herpailurus yagouaroundi. Lineage (NCBI taxonomy): Eukaryota > Metazoa > Chordata > Mammalia > Carnivora > Felidae > Herpailurus > Herpailurus yagouaroundi. The sequence continues at coordinate 10,927,500 of NW_024412415.1, read as the reverse complement.
GAAACAATTCAAATGTCCACCAACAGATGAATAGATAAGCAAAATGTATTCATACAACTCAATATTATTTAGCCATAAAAAATAAAGTATTGATATATGCTACAATAGAATGAACCTTGAAAACATCATGCTAAGTAAAAGTAGCCAGACACAAAACGTCACATGTTGTATGATTCCATTTATATGAAAGATTCAGAACAGATGAATCCATAGAGTCAGAAAGCAGATTAGACTTTGCCAGGGACTGTGGGTAGGAGAGAACAGGGAGTGACTGCTTAATAGGTACAGGGTTTTTTTGGGGGGTTGATGAAAACATTCTGGAACTAGATAGTTTGCAATGATCACCTAACATTATGAATGTACTAAATGCCAATGAATTGTACACTTCGGTGAATTGTATGTGCATTTTTCCACAAAATTTAAAAATTATTTTTAATTAAAATATTTTGCATGATGATTAAATATAATAAAATCTCATATCAGGAAGGGCAACGGAAAAGTAAAACTGTAGTAAAGATAACTGATAAGAGGTTAACATCTGATTTATTTATAAAGATTTGACACAAAGATACAGGATCAATCTCCAAAGCTATCAGGCTAAGTGGTCAAATGGATGCACAGATTATATACCAACAAATAATTATAGTAAAATTCCTCATATAAAAATGGAGGCCACCAGAAAGTAAATGCTTATTAAAAAATATTTAAGGAATTATTATATTCTAAATGCCTTAGAGTTAAAAAGCCAATGTGGCCAGGCCATACAGAAATAAATTTAAACATCTCCAATGACACTGTGAAACTGTTCTACAGAACAGTCTGAAAATATGTAATAGGAACTATAAAACTGGTCAAGTAATTTGACCTAGTAATTTCAGTTTGGGAACTACTTTTAAAGGAATACACTTGGGGTGCCCAAGTGGGTCAGTTGTTTAAGTGCCCGACTCTTGATTTTGGCTCAGGTCATGATCTCACAGTCAGTGAGTTTGAGCCCCGCAACCAGTTCTGCACTGACATGGGGGAGCATAGTTGGGATTCTGGGTCTCCCTCTTTCTGCCTCTCCCCCTCACAATCTCCCTCTCTTTCTCTCTCTTTCTCTCAAAAATAAATAAATAAACTTAAAAAAAAATAAAGGAACACAAAAGTGTAAGCAGGAAATAATTTGAAAAAAAGTTACTCATAGTCATGACAACTAACATGAGAAAATATGAAATACTTTAAATAACCAATAAAAGAATAGAACTAACTGAACTATTATTATTGCCTAAACACAATCGAATATATGTATGTGTCTATATAAGTGTATATATGTATATGTCTATTTAAAATGACAACTGTGTAACTATTTGATAGGTTAAAATGTATGTAAAGATAATGCCAATGTAAATCACAAAACAGTGCTCCCAGTGATTTCAACTTTATATATACACTGAAAAGAATTTGGAGTAAGAGTTTAAGACTCAACAGGCTCTTTTAAAGATGTTGTAGAGAATAATAATTTCCTGGCAATTATTTCCAATCACATTCTTTATCCAAATATCATTAAAAAAAATACAGGTATGGCAATGATAAAAGGTTTTATAGGGTAAACTTAAGTTTAGAAGAAAGTATTAAGTGAATTAAGATATTGAATTAAGATACTTTGTTTTGTCCTTACTATACACCTCTTTCTGGTAAGATAGAAGTTTTCAGGCCAATTCTTCAACAAGATTTTGAGAAAAAAAATTTTCAATGTATTTAAAACATTAGCCACATTTATTTAATAAAAATGTTTTTCATATGATACTTCAGTAAACATACAAGGATACACTTTAAAATATCAAGGAAGGAAAGTCAGTTAAATGGATGCAAAGTATATCTTCATATAGATGAAGAAATATGAACTGTCAGAAGACCAATTAAAAATACTCTGAAGAAATTTAAAAAATGTAACGTTGCAGTCCTCACTGTATGAGCAACCTGCGCACAAATAACCGTGCAACACTGCTCTGAATAGTTGTTGCCATAGAAGCCATCATGGAAAGCAAACAAAGGCAAACTGCAGCTTGTAGACATTGTCTGTTCAGACCCTTCCATGTCTGAACAGACAGAATGTCTACAAGCTGCAGTTTACCTTTGTTTTTATGAATCCTTCATTGCAGCACAGTAGAGAATATTGAAAGGAGTTAACATGTCTACTAAGAGGGGATGAGTTCAATAAACTACTACAAACATGTATAATGGAACATGATACAGCCATTAGTTGAAGTAAATTTTTATATACAGGTATGGAATATACTCCAAAATATATTGTTAAGGAAAAATAAAAATAAACAACAACAACAACAACAACAACAACAAAAGAAGTTGAAGGGAAAAAGCTTTGTAAAGCAGAAGCAGTGAAAAGTGTAGTTTAAGGGAACTGACCTAAGAGACACTGTCTGGTCCAAACCCTCTCGACTACCAGAATTTTTCTTATATTTCCTAAGAATCTGCCAATTAGAGAGTTATACAAATTAAAATGTATTGTCCACCTATCAAAATTGATACCTCTGAGATAATTAAGAAGTGATATTTTAGTACACATTACTATGAATTTGTTCAATTTCTTTCACTTTTCTCCTAATACCTAAATGAAGCAAATTGCAATGGAAAGGAATGCAAAAGGAAGGAGCATTGAGCCTTCTATTATGGCAGTCCCTAGGTCTTTATATCTCCCAGAATCCATTTTTCAAAACTATTTATCTTCTCCTCCTAGTCAAAGTTTTAATTCATTAGCCTAACAAAATATATCTTTTCTCACTTCTCCAAAAATTTTTTAGTTATAAGAACTAATAGCATTTTTAAAATGTAAACTCACCTGAAGTTTATTATTTAATAGTGGAGAACGTGAGAAGATTTTTAAAGGCTTCTTTAAACTATCTCTATCCAGGCTCAGTAGATTGAGCCTCTGACTCTTTTTTTTTTTTTATGTTTATTTTTGAGAGAGAGAGAGAGCACATGCGTGCACGTGTGCGCAAGACAGAAAGAGAGTGGGAGAGGGGCAAAGAAAGGTGGACAGAGGATCTGAAGCAGGTTCCACACCAACAGCAGAGAACCTGATGCAGGGCCTGAACTCAGGAGCCTTGAGATCATGACCTGAACCAAAGTTGAATGTTTAACCAACTGAGCCATCCAGGCACCCTAAGTCTCCAACTCTTGATTTCTGCAGTTTGTGAGATCAAGCCCTGTGTTGGGCTCTGCACTGACAGCACTGAGTGAGCCTGCCTGGGATTCTCTCTCTCCCTCTCTCTCTGCCCCTCCCCTGCTTGAGCATGCTTTCGCACTCTCTCTCTCTTAAAATAAATAAACTTAAAAAAAATAAAATATCTCTATCCATTTAAAACTTGGTTTCCTTTTAATTTTTACCACCATCACACTTTCTCTTTGTATGCATATAAGTTTACTATACATTCATTAGACATTATAATAATGAAGACCTTAATTGAGCCTTATAAACACATTATATTTAAAGAAATCTTTTCAGCATAACATTCATCAACTGATTCTTACTTTGCTTCAACTTATGGAAATCACCGACTCTATCCTTGGTAGCCTGCTTTAGTATATCTGCTTGAATTCTGGGTATACTTTCCAAGTTCGGGCCTGGAATTAAACGCTGAAGAGGATTGGAAGGGTTCTGCTTTGAAGTTCCAGGATTTCCATTGTGGTGTCCATGAGAATCTATGGCATAAAAACATCAAATTAAGGTCCTATTTTGCAAAAGAATTTCACAAGACCTGCTTAGAAAATGTAAGACACACTGTTGTTTGATATTGAGTAGTCACGTAGCTTTTTTTTTTTTTTTGGCTTTATTTTAATTTCTTTAATTAAATCTTACAGCCAATGTGATTTTAGCTGTGTGAAGTTTACTAATCATTCTTAGGTAAGTATCTCTGGTATTGATTATAAATAAACCTATCAGCCAAAGTGATACATAATAGAAACCCAAAGATTTAACTGGCATTGAGACTTGTATCTTTTTCTTCCCTAAGTTTTTCTAACTCTACATTGCTATCAGAAATCTCTAGCCTCTAAGTCATTTTCACCTACACAGTGACTCACAACTGTTAACTTTTTTTTTAGTTTATTTATTTTTAAGTAATCTCTATACACAGTATGGGGCTTGAATTCAGGACCCGGAGATCAAGAGTTGCATGCTTGTCTGACTGAGCTGCCAGGTGCCCCATGTTAACTCTTGATTCTTTTTTTTTTAAGTTTATTTACTTATTTTGAGAGAGAGAGAGAGAGAGTGCACGTGCAAGCAGGGGGAGGGGCGGAGAGAGAGAATCCCAAGCAGGGTTCTCACTGTAAGCACAGAGCCCAAAGGGCTCAATCTCAGGAATCATGAGATCATGACCTGAGCGGAAATCAAGAGACAGATACTTAACTGACTAAGCCCCAACTCTTGATTCTTTCTTATTGGCAACTCCTGGATATAACTTTTCTCTTCCCCAGTCCCCTTTTTCCCCTCGTCAAAGCCTTCATTTAGATCCTTATTATAATTAACTTTAATCACATCAATTCTCATTTTAGGGGAACATTTCTATAAAATCAAATAGGTATTCAGTAGAAAACAAACATACATTCATAAGTATGGAATAGGGAGTGGAATATAGATGGATGTAGTAGTTAATAGAAGGCCTCTGTGAAATAAATTTGAACACATTTTGAAGAGAGTAAATACATATAGACTGGCAGAGATGAAGGGGAATATAGTCCAGAGTGGCAGAACAAATAGTTCTTTTGCTCTTGAAAATGCTTCAGACAAAATGAAATTTTATTTTTAGTTTTTTAAGTTTATTTATTTATTGAGGTGGGGGGAGGGGCAGAGAGAGAAGGACCTATCAAATTCCAAGCAGGCTCAACACTGTCAGCGAAGTTTGACACTGGGCTCAATCTCACAAACTGAGAGATCATGACCTTAGCTGAAATCAAGTCAGATGCTTAGCTGACTGAACCACCTACATGCCCCCAACAAACTGCATTTTTAAATGATTATCTCTCCCTGAGTTTTGATCAATCATTGCAAAATATTTAACATTAACTAGAAGAATGAATGCTACTTCACCATGCTGTTAAATGACATGTTTTATTCCCTATATAACAATACTTGACCAGTAAAATGGTTTTCAAAAGGAATTTTAAGGCTAAGACGTCAGGGGCACCGGGGTGGCTCAGTCTGGTGAAAGTCCAACTTTGGCTCAGGTCATGATTACATGGTTGGTAAGTTCGAGCCCCACATTGGGCTTGCTGCTGTCAGCACAGAGCCCGCTTCAGATTCTCTGTCCCCCTCTCTGCTCCTCCACTGCTTGTGCTTGCTCTCTCTTTCTCTTTCTCTCAAAAATAAATAAACATTAAAAAAAAGAAATTAAAAAGAAAGAGAATAAGACTTCACACCTGGAACCATATTTGGGGAGAGAGGTTGTCCAGTTGGAATATGGGAGATTGCTTGATGACTTTCATACTGAGCAACAGAAATAGAGGGTTTCTTTAAAGCTGAAAGAAAAAAAGATCCATATTATTCCTATCGATATTATGTTTTTTAAAAACCAACCACTATGAATAAATAAAATAAAAAAAAAAATAAAAACCAACCACCATGGACCTATTTACACTGCACTAATCCTATGATGCTTATTTTAATTTTGTAATCTTTACAGTTGGCATATTAACTAATTTATGGCTACTAATTGATACATTGTATTACACATCACCAGTTTTGGTGATCAGTAAATCTGACCAGAATATAAAATAGTTAGAACTCTACATTTTGTTCACCACTATATCCCCAACACCTAGAATAAATGGCACATCACAAAAGCTCACCTAAGATTTGATGAATGAATAAATAAATGAATCTGTTCACATACAGGAAGATCTTTTTCTATGGATAGTATATATTTATTTATAAATAAAAATTGACATTTACAGATTAGGTGAAGCAATGAGAATATGTTACTCTAAGATAGTCAGATTTTAAATAAAAACTAAACATAATTGATGGAACAAGTTGAATTTTATTTTTGAAGAGGGAACATTTACGTTTGGTACAAAGAGCTTTACTAATAAAGATGTACACACTTCTAGTGAGGACTTTATTCTCCTTTACGAAATGAAGACAACAGGGAAAGAGCATGTTCCACTCACTACCACTAATTCCATTGCTTCCTTGGGCAGCTTAACATGATAGAAAGTCAGAGAGCAAAGAAGGAAACGGAGACAGTGGCAGAGACAATGCTGTGTTTTCCTATTTCATCAGATTTTTCCTGGGCACAGAGGAAGATCAGCCTTCTTTACACTTAGGAGCCAAAAGACTAGGTTCTGACTGTGAGGATGTAAGTGAAACTGAACATACCACTTCCATGTATGATGATAAAATCTGTGCAAATCACATAAGATCTCTCTTCCCTTTCTGCCACAACTAAGGATGCTACATATGAAGATGATATCATATACTGGAAAGAGACACTGCTTGGAGGAGAGCTACAAATCATCATCTGACCTGCATCAGACTGTAATATGAACAATAAATAAATCTTTCTTGTTTTAAGCCACTGCAGTCTGGGGGCTCTTTGTTAATATATCACAGCCTAATCAATTCTAACTAGTATACTTGGATTATTTTCACAATCCTGAAAGTTTATTTCAATGAGTGTATTTCATTTATTATTACATAGATTTCTAAACTTAAAGCCCCAAGGAGTTTAAAATTCACTCTAAGAAAGCAACCTATTCAAATTTACAGAAAGTTGAGATTTTCTATATCTCGTGATATTCCTATTACCTTGTTCCTATTTCTAGCTTCATTGTCCAACACTCACTTCTGCACATAAGACAGCTAAATAACAATCAGCTAACATCTTAAAAGAGCAATACTTTGCTGGGTTTAATTAACACAATTTTGATTTGCTAACAGACTCTGAGGACACTAAGCATCTGGTAGATATATTTGGAAAGAGAAGTCAGTCACAATCCACAAATCTGTTAATCACTGTTGGAGCCTAGTTCAGTCCAGCACTACTCAAACCAGAAGACAAAAGAGGGCATCTTCACTACTAAATAAGAAGTAATTATAAATGTCCTTAGCTTTATATAATATTGCCTCAGGCTCAAGAACAATGTGAATATTTGAGGCAAAGCTATGATTCATATAGGTGACAAAAAATAAAAAATGCAGGATTAAAAAGAGCCTCTGTAAAATAGCCAGAGGAGTTTAGAACTGATATAGCATAAACAGAGTAGTAATATGGAGCCTTATAAGTTTGATATGAATAACACATGTTCCCAGAGAAAATTTAAAAAATCAAAAAGCATGAATGAATTTAAAATTAGCTAGAACCACTGTTATCATTTCAAGACCACCTCTCTAATGTTTTGTGGTTTTTTTTTTTTTTTTGCTGTACATTATACAATACACCTTAAACAAAAGTAGGATCCTATCATACAAACAACCTTATAATCTGATTTTTAATATTTTGTACATACTTTTCTTTGTTATCCCATTTTCTTCTATAACATTCCCAAATGGTAATGCTGAATCAAAACTTCCATTTTAATGTTACATATACTTCAACTAAAAAAGTAATTTAAAAAAATGAAAAAACACAAACAAAAACTTCCAATGTAGCTAGAAAGATCTGGGTAAAGAACTGCCACAGGGATCTTGGAGACCCATAAACTGCATCAGCTAAGCTAGCTGGTGAACAGACTTTTACTATTTAGGAAAAAGAAATGTGTGTTCTATAAACATTTTGGTTTCTATGTTTTTACATTGACTTTTTGTTCACTTTCCTTTTTTGTTTCCTTGTAAATTTCCTTTAAAAAAAACCTCAAGCCTTGTTTTTGTTGAACTAAGGAGAAAGGTAATTTACTTATACCAGGGCAAGATAGTTAAAGGCTTCCCCAGGGGTCAGAATGCATACTTATATTCAGTGGTACCAAAACAGATGAAGACCTAGAAAACTACTAGTGAGCCTGGAGACAGGTAGAATGCTAACCTCACTCTCCAATTATCTATAGAAAAGTTCTACAGACTTTTTTCTAAACACATATAAGTATCTAATGTTTATTCCACAAAAATGAAATATTATTCTTGCTTTCTTGTAACCTGCTTTTTTCATTAAAAAATCATAGATATATTTTTATGTTAATAAATACAGCTCCACATTATTCTTTTTAACAACTACATATCACACTTTATGGATATAACAAATTTAACGAATTAACCCTCTTTATAATGCTTATATAGCTCTCAATTTGTCATTATAAACAATTTCGTGTTGAGCATTTTTATACCTACATGATAAATTCTCAAGGAAGTACTAAGCACTGGGCTATAGCTACAGGCACTTCTTAAATTAAAAGAAATAAAATAATAAATGTGAGCTTAAAGACAATAGAAGTGTGGGGGAAAAATTAGACACTAAAAAGACTGCAAACATTAATTGCCATTATTAAGGAAAAGTTCCAAAGATAAAATGACAAAGCCTAGTTATGATAAAGACAAAACACAGGATACAAAGAAACTTGGAGCACAAAGCTTTTATCCTATGACTAAGGTCCTGGGTTTTACACTTTTTTAAAAAGGAGAGTTATCAATATGGAAATTCAATCATTCAACAATATTTATTAAATGCCTATTAGATGCGGGGCGCCTGGGTGGCTCAGTCGGTTGAGCGTCTGATTTCAGCTCAGGTCCTTAAAATTGTTCAAATCTTCCAGTTTCTGTCTTACAGAAAAGCTTCACAATCCAGTGACTATGACTATGGAAAAGTAATATGGCATAAATAAGCAATGGACCTCTATTCTGGGAGCACTTTAGTAATACAGATACCACCCTAGACATACTGAACATGGGGGGTGGTACCTAGGTATCTATATTTATTAAAAGCTCCAGAAGTGGTTCTGTTGTATCACCAAAAGAGTCAAAGACAGAATAAAAAGCATGAGCTTTGGAGTCAGACAGACCAGGGTTCAAATCATGACTCTGTAATTTATCAACCGTATGATTTTGGATTAGTGACTAATTTCTCAAAGCCCCAGTCTTCATCTGAAAAACAGGGATAATGCCATTTATCCTGCATGATCGATTTGGAGACCAAGTGAGAATATTAGCTACTGCATTATGATACAAGCCTAGCAAATAGGTGTTTTATGTACACTGAAGTATTTTAGAGTCAAAGTTAAGTATTAATCCTTAGAATGAAGAAAGAATCCAAGGTTCATGTTGAAAAAACAGAAACATTTAAATGTAAAGCTACTGGCCCTAACCAATTTTTTGAGCCTCCTGATTACATAGTTTGATCACACTTAGATGAGTCCTAATGAATGTTTACTTATAGTAACATTTTGGGAAGTGATGAAACGCTATTTGGTAAGTGCCCATAGAAATATTAATCGTCCTGAAGCATGAACATTAAATACAAAACAATGATGTAACATTCTTATGTTACTTTGCTCTGCATAAATGAACAGATAGAACATGCTTATAATTATTCAAATATTGGCCAGTGGAAACATCTCAGCTTTCTGAGCAATATAGGTACATGTCAAAAGAGATTATTAAAAATGATGTTTTCGGGGCACCTGGGTGGCTCAATCGGTTGAGCGTCTGACTTTGGCCCAGGTCATGATCTCACAGTTTGTGGGTTCAAGCCCTGTGTCAGACTCTGTGCTGACAGCTCAGGGCCTGGAGCCTACTTTGGATTCTGTGTCTCCTTCTCTTTCTCTGTCCCTCCCTTGCTTGCACTCTGCCTCTCAAAAATAAATAAGCATTAAAAAAAATTTTTTTTAAATATCCCTCAAAAATGAATATGAAATAAAAGAGTTTTCAGATAAACTAAGATGGATAAATGTGTTGTTAGAAGACCAGCATTTCAAGAAGTGCTGAAGGAAGTTCTCCTGGCTGAAAGGAAAATAATAATCAAGATAGAAATTAATATCCACAGGAAGGAATGAACATCACTGGAAAAGTTAAACATGTGGTAAATATAAGACACCATAATATTCTCTTCTCCTATTTTCTTAAAAGGCTTTTTTTTCTTTCTTTCTTTTCTTTTTTTTTAGACAGAGAGCGTGAGTTGGGGAGAGGGGTAGAGAGAGAGAGAGAAAGAGAATCACAAGCGGGCTCCATGCACAGCATGGAGCTTGACATGGGGCTGGCTCCTGAGATCATGATCTGAGCCAAAATCAAGAATCAGCCACTCAACCAACTGAGCCACCCAGATGCCCCTTAAAAGGCTTTTAAAGCAGAAATAATGCTGAAAATATTGGGACTTATATCTAAGTAAAATATATAACAATAATAGCATAATGGATGAGGCAAGGTAAATGGAATTATATCTTTGTAAAGTTCTAACATTTCACATGAAGTACTACAAGATAATTTCTAAGTAGACCATGACATATAAAGGATGCATATAGCAATCCCTGGAATAACCACTAAAACACAATACTTTAGAAGTGTAGTTTTTAAAAAATGAGAGAAACAGGCAGCAATTAAACCCTCAAACCCAATGGATGCTAACTATCCTATTCTCCCTGGGTATTTTCTAATTCAAGACCCTATTTTGATTCCTTTATTCCTAATTGTGGCTACTATAAATTGTGGCTTCATAAAATATGACAATGAAAGAAAGGTCTTTCTTTCTTTAAGTTTATTTATTTATTTTGAGGGGGGTGAGGGGTAGAGAGAAAGGAAGAGAGAGACAATCCCAAGCAGGCTCCGTCAATGCAGAGCCTGATGCGGGGCTGGAACCCATGAACCATGAGATCATGATCTGAGCCAAAGTCAAGAGTTGGATACTTAACTGACTGAGCCACCCCAGTGCCCTGAAAGAAATGTCTTTCAATTACAAACCAAAGTACCATTAGAAGTTTATATATTTTTGGTAGCAATTTCCAGGAATAAAATTTGATATGCTAATTTAAGAAAAAAGCGCCCAATTTTATATAATTTGTTTCTTTGAAATCTTTTTCTTGAAGGGTCAGATAGTGAATATTTTAGGCTTGGAGGCCATACTCAACTCTGCTGTTCTACTACAAAAGCAGCCGTAGACAAAACATAAATAAATGAACAAGGTAATGTTTCAATAAAACTATTTGTGAAAACAGGCCAACTAAGCTGTAGTTTGCCAATTCCTGTCTTACAGGATGTCTAAGAGAAAAATTTATTTAAGTATATCTACAGTGATTTAATTTGATAAAAGTTTTCTTTTTAACTTTATTTATTTGAGAGAGAGAGAGAGAGAGAGAGAGAGAGAGAGAGAGAGAGAGAAAGCATGAGTGGGGGAGGGGCAGAGAGAGAGGGAGAGACACAGAATCCGAAGCAGGCTCCAAACTCTGAGCTGTCAGCACAGAGCCAGACACGGGGCTGGAACTCATGAACCTCAAGATCATGACCTGAGCTGAAGTTGGATGCTTAAGTGACTAAGCCACCCAGGCGCCCCTCCTGGTAAAAACTTTTGATGTATTTAAATTCAGATATTTCTTCTAAAAGCTCTAATCATTAGAGAAAGAATCTTAACCAAAACAAAAAACAAAAACACTAACTACATTTCCTCTTTAAAACATAATCTTTTTTTTCCTCTCAAACATCACTATAACTACCTCTCTTTAATTTTTAACTTTATTTTTTATTTTTTAAAATTTACATCCAAATTAGTTAGCATATAGTGAAACAATGATTTCAGGAGTAGATTCCTTAATGCCCCTTACCCATTTAGCCCATCCCCCCTCCCACAACCCCTCCAGCAACCCTCAGTTTGTTCTCTATATTTATGAGTCTCTTCTGTTTTGTCCCTCTCCTTGTTTTTATATTATTTTTGTTTCCCTTCCCTTATGTTCATCTGTTTTGTCTCTTAAAGTCCAAATATGAGTGAAGTCATTTGATTTTCGTCTTTCTCTGACTAATTTCACTTAGCATAATACCCTCCAGTTCCATCCACATAGTTGCAAATGGCAAGATTTCATTCTTTTTGATTGCCGAGTAATACTCCATTGTATACATATACCACTTCTTCTTTATCCATTCATCCATCGATGGACATTTGGGCTCTTTACATACTTTGGCTATTGTTGATAGTGCTGCTATAAACATGGGGGTGCATGTGTCCCTTCGAGACAGCACACCTGTATCCCGTGGATAAATGCCTAGTAGTGCAATTGCTGGGTCGTAGGGTAGTTCTATTTTTAGTTTTTTGAGGAACATCCGTACTGTTCTCCAGAGTGGCTGCACCAGCTTGCATTCCCACCAACAATGCAAAAGAGATCCTCTTTCTCTGCATCCTCGCCAACATCTGTTGTTGCCTGAGTTGTTAACGTTAGCCATTCTGACAGGTGTAAGGTAGTATCTCATTGTGGTTTTGATTTGTATTTCCCTGATGATGAGTGATGTTGAGCATTTTTTCATGTGTCGGTTGGCCATCTGGATGTCTTCTTTGGAGAAGTGTCTATTCATGTCTTTTGCCCATTTCTTCACTGGATGATTTGTTTTTTGGATGTTGAGTTTGATAAATTCTTTGCAGATTTTGGATACTAACCCTTTATCTGATATGTCATTTGCAAATATCTTCTCCCATTCTGTCGGTTGCCTTTTAGTTTTGCTGATGGTTTCCTTCGCTGTGCAGAAGCTTTTTATTTTGATGAGGTCCTAGTAGTTCATTTGTGTACCTGTCTTTCATTTTTAAAAAATTATTTAGTTCTTGAATAGGTAATTTATCAAATTAAGAAACTTTTGAAATTTTGAAATATAAATCCAAAAGTTCAAAAGATTGTATGTTGAAAAGTAAATCACCTTTTTATCTCTGTCCTCAGTCTTCTTTCCCAGAGGTAATCAATATTACCATCTAGAGCAGCACTGATGCAATGATGAAAATGTTCTATACTTGCACTGTCCAGTACAGTAGCCGCTAGCCACAGGCGATACTTAAGCACTTGAAGTGTTGCTAGTTTGACTGAGGAACTGACTTTTTAGTATTATTTAAGTTTGATGTAAAAATAAATACATGTGACTAGTGGCTATTATATTAGACAGTGCAGATATAGAAAAATCCTCCAAGAGAAGTGGTTTTCAACCTTAGTTATATAATACAATCACCTAAGGAATACTTACACATTCAGTGGCCAAGCTGCATTTCAGACCAAACACATCAAAATCTCTGGAGTGAGACACACGCATGAAATTTTTTTTTTTTAACTCCCCAGTGATTCCAATATATAGCCAAGGTCAAAAACCTCTATTCCAGAAAATTAATTATCTTGAGTAGCTCTATCTAATGCATATTAAGAAACCAAAAGGAATAACTTTTTCTTTCTAAGTTATTAATTAGAAAAGAACTTCTAATTTTTCAGGTACATAAAAATTTTTGTATCTACCAGAATTTTCCCCAAAGTAAATCATTAGAGGCAATTTTTACTATGAGATTAACTGGACCTTAAAACTAGAAAAAAGTTTCCAAGTAATAAATAAGATTTTTTTCTCTGTTGATATTCATGACATGGTGAAGATACTTGTATTACAAACTACTAAAGAACACTCAAAGATCAGTATGGAAAATAGCAAAAATCCAATAGAAAAATGGGCAAAAATGATTACCAGGTAATTCATAGAAGGAAACCAGAATGGCTAATAATTATGTGAAAAGATGCTTAATGTCACTAGTACCATAGCACATTTAAGCTAAAATAAGATAGCACTTAATAACTGTCAGATTGGCAAAAAAATTAAAGTATAGCAAACTGAATCTTAGTGAGGATGTGGACAAACAGACACTGTCATATATTACTAGTAGAAGTATAAACTGATATTAAGAAGTTGATGATATTCTATGATGCAAGAATTCTTTAAAAATTTTTTTTGAAGTTTATTTATTTTTGAGGAAGGGAGGGAGGGAGGAAGAGAGAGAGAGAGAGAGAGAGCACGCATGAGTAGGAGAGGGGCAGAGAGAGAGAGAGAGAGGGAAAATACACAGAATCCAAAGCAGGCTCCAGGCTCCAAGCTGTCAGCACAGAGCCCGATGTGGGACTTGAACCCACAAACTGTGAGATCATGACCTGAGCTGAAGTCAGATGCTTAACCAACTGAGCCACCCAAGTGCCCCGATGCAAGAATTATTTTAATTTCATACACTTGTACACAGTTTTGCAACCATTGTGCTAAGAATTGTTTATGGGTTACCAGTGTATTGAGCTATTGATCTCCTCGACTCTTAGGGCCTGGGACAGCTAGATCCCTAGTCACATTTTCTAGCCAGCAGCAGCCTCACCTTTTTAGCTCAATGTACTAGTCAAATATCAGTATCTAGAGACTTTCATGTGCATAAGAAGACATAAACAAGAATGTCCACTGTGGTATTGTTTGAAATAACAAAAAACTAAAAGTGGCCTTAATGTTTATTATAGGTGAATGGATAAGTTATGGTATATTTATACAATGAAATAATTATAATTGTTAGAAAGCCACAGGAATAATATGGGTAAGTCACAAAAGCATAATATTGAGGGGAAAAAAAACAAGGTATAGAATAATATACACAATAAGACACCATTTATTTAAAGTTTGAGGCAGCAAACAAAATAATACTTTATAGTTTTATAGATGCTTACAAATGCAGTAAAAGTCTAAAAACATGTATGGAAATTGATACACACCAATCTCAGCATAGTAGTTACCTCTGGGGAAGAAGAGGCAGGAATAGGATCTGGTGGGTACACAGGGAGGCTTCAACTTATCAGTAATGTTTTATTTCTTTAACAATAACATCAATAACAGAAATATCTGAAACAAATGTGGCAAAATGTTATGTTATTTTTGTGGTTTTCTTCTGGGGGGGGGCAGTAGGTACTTGGCTACTATATTATCCTAGTTTCCTGTATGCTTGGAATGTTCTTTAATCTAAAAAAGTTTAAAACTAGTGATCTAAATGTGTAACTGTCTAACATCACAGGTACCTACATACCATAAAGGTAAATATCCAGGTAAAGAACAGTATGGGTTAAATGATAAGATTCCTGTAAGATCTTGGTAACCAACTCAAATCAACATTAAAAACAAACAAAGCCCACTGGGGTTTGGCTCTATGGTTTGGGGAGCTGAGAAGTTGAAACACTGTGCTAATCATAAGCACATGATATACATACTCCCTTGACTGTTTCAGAGCCACATTTTAAGATAGTTCAGCACTGTTCTGCTATGGTTTCTAGTATAGCCCTGGCTATCATAAATAAAAGTCAGTAACACATACAAATCTGGTTTAAAATGACAAGGACTTGTTTCTCCTCTACTTCTTTTGTGGGGTTACTGCCTATAAGGGACTCCACATATACACCAGAATTTGTACAGGCATTAAGAATTTTGGCATAGACTACATCACAGAGAAAAGACAACACTCAGTAAAAGGAATGACAAGAAGGTAACAAATATGTTTCTAATGATGTGCAATAATCATCATAATAACAACAGTAACTAAGATTTAGATAGCACTGGCTATGTGCCAGGCACTGTCCTAAGTGCTTTACATTTAAATCTCACATTCATGCTATGAGGTTGGAACTGTTATCCTATTTCACAGATAAGGATAAGAGTAAATAAATGGTTGTCACACACTTGTTAAAAGATGGGAGTCAAGGGTTTGAATTCAGGCAGTTTAATTCCAGATACCATTGCCTCACCATTAAGGATATTCTGGTAATTCAACCATACACATTTACTGGGACCCTGTTATGTGTAAAGCACCACGCTAGGAGCTCAAGGTACAAAGATATGATAGGGCTTTCCTTTGTGTAGGCATCTGACTGATTACACACCTCAAGGTTTCTTTTCACCAGTTGCTATATCATAATAATCTGTATACTCAAAATACTTATCTAAATAATTAAGGATAACTGTTATGAACAATGATCTTCAAAGCAAAGCACCAACAGTTTAAAGAGGTTCAAAAATTAATCCAAAGGACTTCTGGTTTCTGGTTCTGTATACATGTAAGGAGCTTAGAAGTTGCCACTCTAACCTAACAACAAGTGAAAAGCTAATAAATAGGCTGAAAAATCAACACTTCTTTTTGGGTAAGAGAGAAGAGGACACAGGGCAAACCAACTATCCCTAAGAACGGAGACACAGAAAGGTGAATATAGGGAGTCATGACACACAAAAGAGATTCAGGAGCAGAAAGTGCCAGGGTAGGAAAACCTGAACTGTAACTGATGCTCAGTTTGGACAACTCACTGGAGGCTCAGTGTCAACATTCAGAGAGAAAGATTTCGGGGGGACCCAGTCATAGGGAGGCTCCCTACAATATTGTGAGATTTACCTTCAGGGGCTCAACTACATTCCTATAGTAAATATTGGGGGAAAAATTCCCTCAGGCAGGAAGAGGGGAAAAGGAACCATTTAGAAATACACCAGAGCACTTGGTTCTCCTTAAAAAGGCCTGCCCTTGGGAGAAACTAGTTAAATAGAGCCTAACCTCCTGGGGCTTTATCAGAGCCTAAGTGACCTGAAGAAAAATACCAAACTTCAGCCCCCTCCAGCCTTCCTGTCCCACCTCAGGAGAAGGCAAAATACTGAGAAAAACTTGTGAAGTTCACAGTCCAGAGGCATAGACTCACTGTAAAAGATTAGAAATCACAGGACTATAGAACACTTTCCCTTCACCCACACCGGACTACCACATTACTAAAGGCTTACTTACAGCAGTTACTATTACCTGGTACATCATGTCTGACTATCAAGCAAAAATTACAAGGCATACCAACAACTATGATTAATGTGCTAAAGACTCTAATGGATAAAGTACAAAGGATGCAAGAACAAATAGGCAATGTAAGTAGAGAGATGGAAATCTTAGAAAGAACCAAAAAGAAATGTTATAGATAAAAAAACACTATAACAGAAATGAAGCATGCCTTTGATGGGCTCATTGTAGACTGGACCCGGCTGAGGAAAGAATCTCTGAGTTACAGGGTATATCAAGAAGATCCTCAAAAACTGAAAAGGAAAGAGAATAATGGAAAAAAAATAACAATATCTAAGACAAATATAAGTGTAAACATATGCATAATGGGAATACTAGAAGGAGAAGAGAGAAAAGATCAGAAGAAATATTTAAAACAACAATGACTGAGAATCCCCCCAAATCAATGTCAGACACCAAATCATAGGTCCAGGAAGCTCAGAGAACACCAAGCAAACTACATGCCCCCAAAAAACTATATCACAGCATATTATTTCAAACTACAGAAAATCAAAGATAAAGAAAAATTAATCCAGAGGAAGTCCTCTAAATGCCATGACAGTGTAGACAATGTCTACATATACAGATAATTTTAGTATCAATGATAATTTACACAAAATGTATACATTTTTTTGTGTTCTTTCCATTCTAAACTCTAATACTACGACCATTATATGAATCAATACGGCTAATTCATACTGTAAAAATCAGACATGAATTTGTTGGCATCTTATCAAAAGTATTATTCATCTCTATTCATTCTAGTGAAATGGTTGTGTGCTTTAAAAAAAAATTTTTTTTAATGTTTATTTTTTAGAGAGAGAGAAAAACAGAGTGCAAGCAGGGGAGGGGCAGAGAAAGAGGAGACACAGAATCCAAAGCAGGCTCCAGGCTCTGAGCTGTCAGCACAGAGCCTGATGCGGGGCGTCAACTCACAAACCATGAGATCATGACCTGGGCCAAAGTCAGACGCTTAACTGACTGAGCTACCCAGGCGCCCCTGTGTGCTTTTTTTAATCAAGCAGAAGCAGCAAGATAGGATTTTTGCCCTACTAAAGCAATTCATATGTGAAAGACATCTGAAAACCTGTCTGATAAGGACAATATACCTAAAAATGGTCTAGATAAGATCTCTAAGACCTCTTGCATTCCCCTTTCATGTTACTCTAATTCTGGAATCCTTGGTGTCCAGGTAATAAATTATGACAGTGGACCAATGAGAAAATAAATTGAGACACTACACACTTACAGTAGCAATGGTAACATTTTAGCTTGAAAACTAGACAAAAAGAGGTTGAAATTTATAAATTTCAACACAAACATATTTTTGTATATATATGTGACATGAAAAATAAATGCATGCTTGCTCACATATCTGAATTGGGTATGTCTATATACTATAAACCTGCAGTTTATCCTTGGCAAAACTTTGGGAGAAGCTTAAAAAATAACTAAGGGTGGGACGCCTGGGCGGCTCACTCGGGTCATGATCTCTCTCACCGCTTATGAGTTTGATCCCTGCATCAGGCTCTGTGCTGACAGCTCAGAGCCTGGAGCCTGCTGTGGACTGTGTGTTTCCCTCTCTCTATGCACCTTCCCTGCTCACACTCAGTCTCTCTGTCTTTCAAAAATAAATAATAGAACACTTAAAAAAAATTTAAAAGAGAATAACTAAGGGCAATGTAAAGAAGAGTAATCAAGCTAAAACTTAGTGAGTCTAAGACTAGAGTAAGTACTACAAAATTCAGAATAATACATGGTCCTTGTTCTCGACATCAAATTAATGTTGAGCCAGTGGTTCTAAAACCTTAGCATAGATCAGATTCACCTGGAAAGCTTGTTAAAACACAGAGATTGCTAGGCTCCATCCCATGAATTTCTCATTCAGTATGTCTAAAATGGGACCTAAGAATCTGCATTTCTAACAAGGTAATCTTAGGATACTGCTGCCAAGGACCACATTTTAAGAATCACTGGATAACTTCATTGCTTCACAAACAAATCATGCTCATTCTAACTCTGTATTTTTAAAAAATATTTATTTATCTATTTTGAGAGAGAGAGAGAGAACATGCACAAGCAGAGAAGGGGCAGAGAGACAGGGAGGAAAGAATCTCAAGCAGGTTCCACACTTTTAGCACAGGGCTCGAACTCAAAAGCCATGAGATCATAACCCATGCCAAAGTCGGATGCTTAAGCGACTGAGCTACCCAGGAGCCCCTGACTCTGTATTTTTAAATTCCTGGTATTGCTCTTGTCCTTGTCTTTATTTTAGGGGCATATACTGTGAATTGGAAACCCAAAAGAATATGGACAGAAAAGAATCTTAGAAAACAACCATACAAATGAAAGGACTAATAGTCTTTCATTTGGACCTCAGACACACAGCAATTTCAGTCACATACAGTGAGCTATAACCACACAAGGGAACCCTAAGATTGAAAAGGAATAAAAACAGTCAGGAAAAATCAAAGACATGCTGTTATTTCCAATTTTTCAACATAATAAATTGGAGTCAGCAGGGAGAGGTACCTATGGTAACAAAGAAACATAGAAATGGCAAGAAAAACAAAGAGACATGGAAAAAAAAAAAACAACCCAAACACTGAACAGGACTAGGATACCAGGAGTGATTCAGACCTCAAGTGGAAATGGATAAGGAGCAGACACATTAATGAAGAAAGAAACAACACTGAACAGAAGTGACCATAAAAGAAGAAAAAGAAAAAATAGGGAAACTATTTATTTATTCATTTATTTTTTTTTTAATTTTTTAAAGTTTATTTATTTTTGAGAGAGAGACAGAGAGACAGAGTGAGAGTGGGGGAGGGGCAGAGAGAGAAGGAGACACAGAATCCAAAGCAGGCTCCAGGCTCAGAGCTGTCAGCACAGAGCCTGAGGTGGGGCTCAAACTCACAAACTGCCAGATCGTGACCTGGGCCAAAGTTGAATGCTTAACGGACTGAGCCACCTAGGCACCCCTAGTTTTTATTTTTGAGAGACAGAGACAGAGTGCAAGTTGGGGAGGGGCAGAGAGAGGGGAAGACACAGAATCTGAAGCAGGCTCCAGGCTCTGAGCTGTCAGCACACAGCCCGACCCAGGGCTCAAACTCACTAACCGCGAGATCATGACCTGAGCTGAAGTCAGATGCTTTATCTACTGAGCCACCCAGGTGCCCCAGGAATAAACTATTTAAACTGTGGGGTAAATAACTGAAAGGACAAGCAAAGTCCTAAAAACCTATATAAGGGTATTACCATGCCTTATTTTTTTTTTTTTAACGTTTATTTATTTTTGAGACAGAGAGAGACAGAGCATGAACAGGGGAGGGTCAGAGAGAGGGAGACACAGAATCTGAAACAGGCTCCAGGCTCCGAGCTGTCAGCACAGAGCCCGACGTGGGGCTCGAACTCACGGACCGCGAGATCATGACCCAAGCTGAAGTCGGCCGCCCAACCGACTGAGCCACCCAGGTGCCCCACCATGCCTTATTAAAGCACACCAACAACACAGCAATCTGGGAACATTTGGTCTCATAGAAATGAGGTATACTTACTTTTAGTAAACACAGATGGCTCTGACATAGTTTAACTGTCTAAGCAGTAACTTTGAATCAAGAAAATGTTCAAATATGGTTCACTCTTATCAAGGCAAAAACAAGGACTTTATACATTTTAGCAAAATTTTTTAAAACAATTGCATCCTAAACAAGTCCGGGCAATTAATAGGTAGTTAATTAACAGACACATCAATCTTCCAGAGACCTAGGACTTTTCCCAAGTGATTATGATTTTTACTCAAAAAGAGAGTAGGGTAAATAGTCTGATAACTTTTACTTACCAGTAGGAAGATCTTCAACTTTTGCAAGGTCATTCTCTTCTATTCCAGGCATTCCCGCATCACCACCTCGTTTGATTTCTTCTGCCCAAGTAATGAAAGATATAATTCTTTAGTTTTCCTTATATAAATTCAAAGTGATTTGAACGAATGTAATAATCAGTTTCTAAAGCAACAGGCTACACTGACTGCATATCTTTATAACTTGCTTTGGACATAGCTATAACTCTAAAACAATTTACTCTTTTTTTTGTCTGTCAAAATATTCAAATGTGAAACAGCACTGACACCTACTCATAACTGAACTAAAATCAAACAGTATTCTTTATGACTGAAAATGCTCACTTCAAAATGAGAATATCCAAAAAGTCAATATCCTATTAATACAAAACAAAATAATAGTAATACCTTTCCCATGTGGAATATGATTGCTTGAGGGTTCTTCATTCTTATCTGCAGCATTCTCAGGTACTTTTGGAATGTTTTTAGGTACTGCATGATTGTTTATTCCCAACTCGTTTGCATCTTTTGAATCAAACTTGTTTGTCTCCTGCTGTTAAATAAAGATTTGGTAACAGTCAATATTTTTCAGTTCAAGATTAAACAATTAACACAACTACTAATTAAATGTTCTGAAACAGTTCATTTTTTGAAACATATACTATGGGTCCAAATTCCAAACACTTGAAGATGTGGGATATATTATTTTCTGTTCTCTTTTTTTTTTTTTTTTTTTTGGGACAGAGAGAGACAGAGCATGAACGGGGGAGGGGCAGAGAGAGAGGGAGACACAGAATCGGAAACAGGCTCCAGGCTCCAAGCCATCAGCCCAGAGCCTGACGCGGGGCTCGGACTCACGGACCGCGAGATCGTGACCTGGCTGAAGTCGGACGCTTAACCGACTGCGCCACCCAGGCACCCCTCTGTTCATTTTTTATACCTAATAAAAAATCAAAGACTAACACTTTTTAAAGTTTCTAATTATAGTAAATGGTCTAAGATGTTAGGCAGAGGTAATTCTCTCTGGCTATGCTGAGGGAATGATTCTGCAAGAAGATAGTCTTGCTGAGCACTGGCCTACAGTTGGGCATTGTCCTAGGGGCTGTGGGCAGGGTGAGTTCTCTATAGGCCTGTGTTGTAATCGAGCAGGATGGTAGACTACAGGAGGTTGGCACATGGAAGCCCCCTTAAGTGTGATAAGATGGTTAATGACATTGCCAAGCTTTTCCAGTAGCAGAAACAGCAAGGGTAGAAAACAGGCAAATTTCTTCCTAGGTGCACTGGCCACCCAAGCAAAGGAAGTAATGGCAGAACAATACACAGGTCAGTATTCCTTTCTTTTTTTTTTTTTTTTTAATGTTTATTTATTTTTGAGACAGAGAGAGACAGAGCATGAACGGGGGAGGGTCAGAGAGAGGGAGACACAGAATCTGAAACAGGCTCCAGGCTCTGAGCTGTCAGCACAGAGCCCGACTCGGGGCTCGAACTCACGGACCGTGAGATCATGACCTGAGTCGAAGTCAGCCGCTTAACCGACTGAGCCACCCAGGCGCCCCAGTCAGTATTCCTTTCAACATGCGTCTAACCCTATCATCTCCTTGGAAACTTCAATCTTTGGACCTGGTTAGGCCTGACTCAATTCTATCAGTGAACCACTTTTGTCTTTTATACTGGTTGTATAAAAGTGGCCTCAGTGAAAAAATGGGAGAGGCAAGGAGTTAAATACACATGCTAATGTTGCCACATAGGTCCTTGTACTTAATTATTTAATGTATATAGAAATGTTTTGTCAACTCTAAAACAGCATGCAATGTAACCATTAGTAATGTTATAAAAAACAGTACATTAAAAAAAATCTACAGGAAATTTGGAAAAACAAGAGCCAAACTGTAAGAATTTGTCACAATAAAGAAGAAAAAAGTGTTTTGACAATCAGGTACAGGTATTCCAGTGTGTCTGGCAGACAAAATTAACAATAAACATTTGCACTGTGCTTCACTGTTTACAAACTGCTTTCGAATCCAATGTCCAGAGGCGCCTGGGTGGCTCAGTTGGTTAAATGTCTGACTCTTGATTTTGGCTCAGGGTATGAGCTCATGGATCATGGGATTGAGCCTCATGGTGGGCTCTGCACTGATAGCATGGAGCCTACTTGGGATTTTCCCTCTCTCTCTCTTTGCCCCTTCCCTGCTCATGTGTGCTTTCTCTCTCTCTCTCAAATAAATAAATAAACTTAAATTAAAAAAAAAAAAAGAATTGATTTGTCAGTAAAGTTGTATCCACTTTACCATCTGAGAAATATATTAATAGCAAAAATTATTTTTAAAAGTCAGATAAAAACATTTAACTCAAAATTGGGGCTCCTGGGTGGCTTAGTCGGTTGAATGTCTGACTTCAGCTCAGGTCATGATCTCGTCGTTTGTGGGTTCCAGCCCTGTGTCGGGCTCTGGGCTGACAGCTCAGAGCCTGGAGCCTGCTTCAGATTCTGTGACTCCCTCTCTCTCTGCCCCTCACATGCTCTTGCTCTGTCTCTCTCTCTCTCAAAAATAAACATTAAAAGAATTTTAAAAAAGAAAAACATTTAGCTCAAAATTGGTTTTAAGAGTTGACGTTGTCTTTTTGCAAATGTCTAATTCACTCAACAATAAAAACACTGTAAGTCATTTTTTTTAATTAGGCAGGCTAGAATACTTAAAAATATAATGTTTTATGACAAAAGTACATATTTTTATTTTATTTTATTTTATTTTTTTTAATTTTTTTTCAACGTTTATTTATTTTTTCTGGGACAGAGAGAGACAGAGCATGAACGGGGGAGGGGCAGAGAGAGAGGGAGACACAGAATCGGAAACAGGCTCCAGGCTCTGAGCCATCAGCCCAGAGCCCGACGCGGGGCTCGAACTCACGGACCGCGAGATCGTGACCTGGCTGAAGTCGGACGCTTTAACCGACTGCGCCACCCAGGCGCCCCACATATTTTTATTTTAAAAGCACATATTTAAATTACAAGATTTATAACAAGAATGTATTTTGATTTAAGTATTTTTTAAATTTACCTTTTGTTAAAAAAAATTTACCTTTTGTTCCTGCAAAAACTGGTCTGCTAACTTTTTAATATTTTCTTCATGCTGTGCTCTTAACTCCTTGATCTGTTGGCCACACTGAAAACTAAATTACAAAGTCATTCTTTTAGGCTATATTATCTTGGATTGACTTCTCAAAGTTGTCTAGCAGTTGAAAATATACATTTGTAAAGCATTCAGTTAGCAGCAGAGTGGGCACAAAAGGACAAAGCAGGCATAAAAATAGATCACAGTCAAAATTCCTAGAATATTCAAATCTTTAATAGAGTATAAAAAATACTGATAAGGCTAATTAACAGAAATTAGAAAGATAAAAACTATTTTTATAAATCTTATTTATAAAGAAATAATTATCAAAGCCAACTTCAGTCACAGAAGAGAAAAAACAGAAGAGAAAACCATGAGACCAAAATACAGTAATAATTGAGAAAACCTAGAATTATAAGAGGTGATAAGGAGTGGCAGCAGGCGATTCATCCAATAGTTCTCATTTTCAACACAATAGTAAGAGTCTGTGAACCATAAGAAGAGCTAGAATGGAAGAAACCAATAAATAAGACAGAATGGAGTCATCAAGAGAAAATGTGAAAGAACAAAATAGATAAAGATTGGGAATTTCCACTGGACAAGTGGTCTAAGAATACAAATATATCATTCATGCAAAAAGAAACAAGTAGTTAAAAAATTTACAGAAAAATGTTAACTTTAACCATTAAAAATGAAATTAAACTTCCTATATGTATATATGATAGTATTTTATTCCTATACTAGCAAAATTAAGTCCAAATTGTAGAAACTAATGTTGGTGGGGCTATGGGGAAACATCGACATTATAAATTAGTACAACCATTATACAAAGCAATCTTTCACATATGTGATAAAAGCAACAAAACAATAAAAAATTCTGTCTCAGGAATTCTATATTTGAGAATATACACCAGTGAAATAACATAAGAGGGAAAAATCCTTTTTGCATAAAGATTTTTATAGCTGATATTCATAACAGTAAGATAAGGAAAACTACAACAGTCCAGCAATTGGGAGAGATTAAACAAACTTTGGTACATTAACATGCTGGAATAATATATTACCTCTGAATATGCTAACTCTTTAATCCTATTGATACGCTGAAAATTATTGAATACTGTCAGGTTAATATACTGATAACCTATAAGAGTAACAAATCAGAAATGGATAAACGGTGTTCTAAAATATGGTGAATCTTTCTAATTTTTGGTATGCAGTCCTAAAAAATACCCTTTACTATAAAATGGATTAAAGACGTAACAAAGCTTTTTAAAGAGTGATTGCTACAAAGAGGTTCCCTGACCTTACCACCAACTTAGTGCAGAGATGTACAAAAGGGGACTGAAATGCCAAACAGAAGAAGCAGCTGGTGCTCAGTCCCTCAGCTTATTCTGGGGACTTCTTTCAGCATTGGCTTCATCTTCTGGATGCCCCTCAAAAAGAACCACAGAATCTTCTTTCAGTCTTTGCACACTTAATGCAATGAAACTCAGGCCTTGCAAGATTTTCTGACTCACAATGTACTCCACTATATGGGCAGACTAAACACATCTTCTAAAAGGTATTCCCATGGTGTTTAACATACCAAAATAAGAGTTTGGATTTCAAAGAGGCATAGGAAGACAAGAGAAAAGGAACTTAAAAGACCTAAGAAAATTAAAGAAGAAAAGAAAAACAGAAGCCAGAGAGGAAGAAATAAATTGTCCAAATGTGGGACACATATTCCAGATTCATAATTATTTGTTGCTATATGGCATCTCACCTCTCATATTCTAACCTCTTCACAAGGTAAGTAGTGTTCTTCCTATAGTCCTGAAGCTGGTCTTCTTGTCGAAGAAACTCCTGGCGAAGCTCAGCAAGTTGCTCTATCCACACGATGTAAGAATCAAAGGAATAAAATTTACTTACTCTAATGCTTTTGATTGAGAAGTTATGGGGTTTTTAAAACTTATATACACTTCTCAATTTCTTTACTCAAACTCTCAGGGAATTAAATTATATAAATTAAATATAAATTATAAATATATAAATGTATTATAAATATATATTATATAAATTTATATAAATTGTATATAAGTATATAAATTATAGAAATAAAATTATATAAATATATTAAATTATATAAATTATATAAATTAAATTATATATTAAAATATATGAATTGTATAAATTATATAAATTAAATTAAATTATATAAATTATATATAAGTTATATATAAATTATATAAATTGAATTATATAAAAAATTATATATAAATTAAATTATATAAATTATATTTATATAAATAAATATATATTAAATTATATAAATTATATAAATCTAATTGCCTTTTATAAGATATGCATAGACAATAAAATTTGTTTAAAAAAATAAGATAGCCTCAGTGGTTTCTGTATCAATCAGAAATATTAAAAAATTATACATCTTGTCATATTATGTAGATACATATTAACTTGTGGAAACAGTAACAACAACAAAATCCTACTTAAAAAAAATTTTTTTTTCAAGTTTATTTATTTTGAGAGAGACAGAGATAGCATGAGTAGGGGAGGGGCAGAGAGAGAGGGAGAGAGAGAGACAGAATCTTAAGCAGGCTCCGTACCATCAGTGCACAGCCCGATGTGGGGCTCGAACTCAAGAAACCGTGAGATCATGACCTGAGCTGAAACTGAGAATTGGACACTTAACTGACTGAGCCACCCAGGCACCCAATCCTACCTAACTGTATAAACCTATCTGCTTTATAAAGTTGGGAGGGGGGTGCTCATGGGTGGCTCAGTCAGTTAAGCGTTCGACTTCAGCTTAGGTCACGATCTCACGGTTCATGGGTTTGAGCCCCACATCGGGCTCTGTGCTGATGGCTCAGAACCTCGAGCCTGCTTTGGATTCTGTGTCTCCCTCTCTCTCTGCTCCTCCCTCACTCATGCTCTCTCAAGAATAAATAAAAATGTTTATAAAGGTGGGGGAAAATCATGTTTTTTAGATATATTGGCTACAGATATAGAATTCAAGGTTTCTTTTTCATTCTAAATCACATTTGACTCCCAACTTAAGGTGCGAATTACTTGAGATCTCATTTCTAGTTTTGCTACTAATGTTAGGCCCCCGTATACCCTTATTGCATTCTCAAAGCTCATAATTCCTGGACAAGAGCTGAAAGTTTTAGTTGTAACGAATAACATGAAATTCTAAGCTGGACAGTAGATTAAAAGTGGGGCCAGATGCTCTTTTGTGAACATTTAATACATAACCACAGGCCCCACATTTTCTGGAGTTGGTCCCTCTTCATGTGACCCTACAAATAAAAGTAATTCAGCCAGAGAAGAGAAATATCAGTTTCTTAAATAGATGATTTAAAAATTAGCTAATAGCCTTAGAAGTAAGCTAAAGTAGAAGGAAGTCTTAATTTAAAAAAAAAAAAGTAACAGTAAAGTTTCCAGTTAAAAAAAAAAAAAAGAAAGTCTTAATTTGTATAAATGGCAACAGAGGTCTTTTCGGTATAGGTAACATCTATTAAGACTAAAATGTATCTAACCATAATGTACAAATATTATAAAATCTACTTTTCATGCAAGACTTCTAAAATTAGTTTTATTACTTTAAAGGCACTCTAAAAATACTTGGGATTTAAGTTTTTAAAAAGCAAATGTAAACAAATATTTACAATGTAATTATATCCATGTAAAAAAACTAGATTAGAATAAAAATCCATCAAAGTACTACCAGTGATTATGTTTAGTGGTAGGATTCTGAGCGTATTTTTTTTCTCTACTTTCTAAATTTTATTGTAGAATCATAACTGTGACAATGACAACAAATAAAAATTGTAAAGTTGGGTGAATATTTGTTGAGGCAGATAAATAGTTTAACAATATGCATAATAATAGTTTTTGTATAATAATCAAATGTGAAAAGTTAATGATTCACATAAAATGCTTGTAGTTGATAATTATGTTTATACATTCAAGCCACTTATTTTATTTAAAAAAATTTTTTAGATATAACATTTTATAAGTGTAAGCTATATGACATGTTGATTTAATTCGCTTGTACACTGTGAAATTACTACTGAAGCAATAGCGAGCACCTCCATCATCTCATATAATCATCATTTAAGATATACTCTCTTAGCAATCTTCAGTACATAATATAATGCTGTTAACTATAGTCATCACATTGTTTATTATATCCCCAAGACTTACTCATCTTACAACTGAGAGTTTGTATACTTCAACCAACATCTCACTTTCCCCACCCCTCGAACCCCTGGTAACCACCATTCCTTTCTCTAAGTTTAATCAAGCCACATTTTAAATTCCTTTTTACTCTATTAATTCTCCAATATGTAAACATGGCTGATCTCCATAGTTTTTCATCCACTAACTCCACCTCAGATAAAAGTAGCAAATACGATACCAGGTATCCCTGAATAAAACATTCTGTTTGTTACTTGGTCCCTGGCCCCATCTCCTAAGATTTAGACAACTAGAGGTAGCAGAAACTATGGCCTCAGCCATGGATATCAATTCTACAGAGACAATGAGATCCCAGCAGGAGGCAGTGACAAAAGGCCTTGTAGCTTACACATAGAGTTAGCCAGTTCAGTGAACCTGTGTTCAGGCAGGAAAGGTTCTGAAACTAAAGTTACTGCAATTAAAAAAAAAAAGAAAAAGAAAAAGAGCACCACCTAACAGCTACTAGAGAATGGCTCTCAATTGGTGGGCTTTAGGATCATGCAGGCTTTTTCCTACACAGTAAAATAAATGAAGTAGCTAAGTTTACCTTGAGAATGAACCTGAGGCTCACTATGATTTCAAGATTTGGGATGGTTCTCTTCTCCCCACAAAGCTTGTCACTGACAACATTTGTAATTCCTTTATCAAGAAGTAAAGTTTTATTTCTAACTGAGATAAAAGGCTTAAAATACAATTGACAAAACAAAAACAAAAACGTCAATATAAGTGAGTCCATGTAAAACATCTAAACCTTTCCTGTTTAAACAGAGAAAAGATTATAAAGCAGGGAGCTAATAGGTCATTTGAGCCAGTCAATACAAAGACCTGAAAGGGGGAAACATAAACAGATCAGAGAGCAAAACTAAAGACAAAATTTTCCTACATCACAATTTTACTTTCAACTGATTGCCTTGTGTTTTCTTTATTTTGGACCCAAATATACTCTGTGTCTACTGGAGCTGCTCCAGGTCACCACAGCAGGATTTTCAAAGTGACTTAACATACCATCAGGTCCACAGTTGATTGTGCAGGATGTTCTACTTCTGACAGTAACATCAGGGTATGTTACAGAAAGGCCTGGCCATACTCCTTCAATTTAACTTCAAAAGATTAGGGATGTAGTTAAGAAAGGGGTTGCCTAGGACCAATTTTCAAAGCAAAAAAAAAAAAAGAAAGAAAAAAAATTTACTTCTAGAAAATTTTGATTTCAAATCTTCTCAGCAATAGGCATAAAAATAAGGTGAGCCACTCAAGATAAATTGGTGTATACTAGAATGTTAATTTGTTAACTCAAGGAGCAAAAACTAACTCTCATTCCTTTCATTTCCAAAAAAAAATATTAACTACCATAACGTTTAGGTCTTAGTGTGTATTAATTCCATCATATCTAGTATTAATTTCAACGAGGGTGCCTAGGTGGCTCAGTCAGTTAAGCGTCCGACTTTGGCTCAGGTCATGATCTCACTGCTCATGAGTTCAAGCTTCACATCAGGCTTTGTGCTGACAGCTCAGAGCCTGGAGCCTGCTTTAGTTTCTGTGTCTCCCTCTGTCTCTGCCCCTCCCCTGCTTATACTCTGTCTCTCTCTCAAAAATAAACAAACATTAAAAAAAATTTTTTTTTTTTTATTTTTCAACGAAAATAGTCCAAACTGGATTTTATAGTTGACTTGTCAAGAAGTTTGCTTCAGTCGAAAATAGTTCCTAAGGAGCAAAAGTCACATTAAAAGGAAATTCAATCTTAAGAGTGCAAGCTTGAGTAACTGCACTAAACCCAAAATTTGTAGAGTTATGAATTCAAATCAAAGCCTTTTATTCTGCTGAAGAGTATCATAAAAAAATTTTCAAAATATCTTAGGATCTACTTCAATGCACACACTGTAAATTAAAGACTTTTACTCAGTAACATAGGCTGTCATTTTTTATAAGGTAGACTAGGAGAAGGCACTGGACTTCTTATTCAACTGATCTATTATTATTTAATAGAAACATACTTTGATGACAAGCAGACTCATTTGTAAAAATAGCAAGCAGGAAACAGCACTGACAGAGTGGCATCTTCTGTGTCATCCTAATGTACTCCTGTGAGTCATAAAGAGTAGAACACGGACACAAATGCAACAAAAACAAATGTGGCCACCCAGGAAGGTAATTTTTAAGAGAATGTCAAAGCTGTTCTAAATCATAGTAAAAATAATCATAATTTCTATTTTCAGGTTATAACACATTCCTAATGATTTGCTAGGTGAGAAGCAAAAATTTCAATAAATTACAAAGCCAGCTCAGGTTGGCTTCTTCAAGAGGATCATAAAAATCTATTATCAAATTCTACCTAAAGAGGGTCAAAATTGTTATAGAATAAAGATATATTTATGAAATTACAGAGCATGTATTACCCACACACAAAAACTTAGAGTCACTGCCTGCCAAGTTTTAAAATATACAGTATTGGGGCACCTGGATGGCTCAGTTGGTTGAGGATCTGACTCTTGAGTTCAGCTCAGGTCATGATCTCACAGTGAGCGTCCACCGGGCTCTGCAATGACTGCATGGAGCCTGCTTGGGATTCTCTCTTTCCCTCTCTCTCTCTCTGCTCTACACGCCCTGGTTGTGTGTGTGTGTGTGTGTGTGTGTGTGTGTGTGTGTGTGTGTGCACATGATGTACCCATGTGCATGCATGCACTCTCTCTCTAAAAATAAATAAAGAAACATGTAAAAACAACAAAATAAATATAGAGTTATATTTATCACAGGGGTGCCTGGGTGGCTCAATAAGTTGAGCATCTGACAATCTTGATTTCAGCTCAGCTCATGATCTCACAGTTCATGAGTTCAAGTTCTGGCTCTGTGCTGACAGTGTGGAGTCCACCAGAAATTCTTTCTTTCTGCCCTTTCCTCGCTCATGTGTGCACACATCTCTCATAAATAAATAAAGACCATATATATACACACATACATACATACAGTGTTGTAACCAAAGGGTGTGAGGGAGAAGAGGGGTCCTCTTCAGGTCCCAAACTCCACAGGCTGGTGATGGTATGAAGTAATGTAAGCAAAGCATAGAGCTTGTTCACCGTACCTATTATTTTTTATAAAACCTTTAGTCATTTCCTATCACTTCATCTAAGTGAAAAAATACACACACACACACACACACACAAATACACACACACAGTATGTCTGTCTATCTATCTATCTATCTATCTATCTATCTATCTATCTATCTATCTATCTATCTA
>NW_024412415.1:10843851-10896319 GCF_014898765.1 Herpailurus yagouaroundi | reverse complement strand
CTATCTATCTATCTATCTATCTATCTATCTATCTATCTATCTATCTACAGGTTTCTTCCTGGTTTCTTTCCAGGTTTTCTTTCTGTTCTGAGTTTCTTTCTGTTCCCAGGGTAAACATGAAGGCTGGAGGACCCGTCTAAAGCATCCCTAGACCTGAATGGATTATTTAGCAGTTGGACACAATACAGAGGGATTACCCCTTACCTTTTCCCTAGAAATTTGATAGCTTTTGAAGCTATACCTCAATTGTCTTTGAGGCTTCTTTCAGTAACATTTCATTGTATGAAATCTGTCTATACACAAGATTAAAATACAAATTTTAACTTTTAATGTGTATAAAGCAACATTAAAATTCTTTTATGATATCTGCAGAAAAAGTAAACATTTTGCCATCAAAGGAGCTTTGTTCAAAAATTTTTATTTCATTTAGCTGTCTAGCTATTTCTTAATTGTTGAGGATATTAGACATTTAGTGACCTTTGTTTATCTTTAATCTGTAATTAATTTTCTTACCCTTTAAATGATGTATATCTGCCATCTGATATGATATGTTGCTCTGTAGTTTAATCTGAAAAAAAAAATTTTCATTTTACTACAGAATATGGAGTTTTGCTCATATTTCCTCTTTTTTGCTCATATTCACTTTAAGTTTGATCATAAATACAAAAGAAAAATCCTCAAGTTATACATACCCACCTCTTTCCAAAAAGAATTAGAGAGAAATTTTGATTTTGTAATACTTTAAATTTGCAAAAGAATATTCATTTTACTTAATATATAGTCTAATGACTTTCAAACATTTAAAAATTTGAGTTGAACATTGCTTAATGATATCTTTTTTCAAAATCTTACCAGAAGAGACCTCTTACTAACTCTATATTAAAATAAGAATTAATTGTTTGAATCAGTTAATGCAAAATCAAAAGTAACTGATGCTTATCAAGCTCTCATACAATAACAGATACTACATAGGACCTGTTGTTGTGGTCATTGTCCTTCAAGATCCAGTAGACAAGAACAATAGGAACTTAAATCTGTAACAAAATATGACTCAAACTAATTTAATTTAGCACTTAATTTAAAAATTAAACATTAAAAAAAATTAAAAAAAAAAAAAAAAAGGGGGCGCCTGGGTGGCTCAGTCGGTTGGGTGACCGACTTTGGCTCAGGTCATGATCTCGCAGTCTGTGAGTTCGAGCCCCGCATCGGGCTCTGTGCTGACAGCTCAGAGCCTGAAGCCTGTTTCAGATTCTGTGTCTCCGTCTCTCTCTGACCCTCCCCCGTTCATGCTCTCTCTCTGTCTCAAAAATAAATAAACATTAAAAAAAAAATTAAAAAAAAAAAATTAAGACAAGGTCTTTGAAAGCCAGGATGTCATACACAAAGAATCACTGTCCCAGATCTTGCTTAAACAGGTATCAATTGTAAAATGTAACAACAATATCACTACAAACAGGTTCTCTTGTCAACCTCAAAAGTAAATTGACTTTGAAAGTATACACAGATTCATAGTGATCAGAAGCAGGACCATGAGTGCCAAAATGATTATGATAAATACCTTTTCAATCTCTAAAGAGAAAGTTTTAAGCTTCTTAGTTAAAAATAATTATAGATTTGTAAGAAATTGCAAAGATAGCACAGAGAAGTCCCATATACACCTCACCCAATTCCCCCAATACATACATCCTATCTAACTATAACACAACATCAAAACCAGGAATCTGACACTGGTACAATGTGTATGTATAATTCTATGTCATTTACACACACACACACACACACACACACACACACACACACACACTCATGTAACCACCACCAAAACAAAGATTCAGAACTATTCTATCATTGCAAAGATATCCCTCATACTATCCTTTATATTCAAATCTATCCTCCATCCTCACACTATTTCTAAACCCTGGTAAATACTAATTTGTTTCCCAACTCTGCAATTTTGTCATTTCAAGAATATTATATAAATGGAATCATATAATATGTGGCCTTTTATGATTTTTACTCAGTATAACATATAGTTGCTGTATATATCAATAGTTCATTCCTCTTTATTACTGAGTAGTATTCCATGATATGAATGTACTACAGTTTGTTTAAGTATTCAACTACTGTATAACATGTTGGTGGTTTCAACTTTTTGGCTATTACAAACACAGCTGCTATAAAAAACAGTATACTGATTTTTACATGAATATTAGTTTTCTAGGATATTTCTCTCGGATAAATGTGCAAGAGTGAGGTTCCTCCTTTTCCAAAGTGGTCATGCCATTTTCATTTACATTTTAAAAAATTACTGTACCAAGGTACTAGATGGGAGAGTATAAAACAATTGGAAAACATGAGGGCAGTCTCAAGGAATCAGTAGGCAAGTTTAGCACCTAAAGCAGTATAATTACTGTAGGAATTCAGAGATGGTTCTTAGCTGATCTGATCAAGGAAAGCTTCAGGGAAGGAATTTTTACCTGAATTAGTCATTGAAGGCTAGGAAAAATTGTAAATAGGTAGAAAAGGGCACTCCAGATAGAGAGGATGACATAAGAAAAGGTACAAAGGCAAGAAAACATGAGACATGTATGAAAATATGATCAAAATATTGTTTGGCTATAGCACATGATATAGGAGGAAAAGCAGTGTGAAAGAAGGTTGGAGAAAAAAGACCATGGAGGGGCCCTTCAGCCTTAACTAGGTCTTCCCCTAGAGTCCTGGCAGCTTTGAAGAATGAAGCTTAAAATATAATGTTGATATTCAGTCAAAAAAGGAATGAAGTACTGTTACCTGCTACAATATGGATAAGCCTTGAAAACATATATGCTAAGTAAAAGAAGCTAGTCACAAAAGGACATGGGGTTTCTTTTTGTGGTGATGAGAATGTTCTTGGGGCACCTGGCTGGCTCAAATGGTAGAGCACGTGATTCCTGGTCTTGGTGTTGTGGGTTCTAGCCCCACACTGGGTGTAGAAATCACTTAAAAAAAAATCTTTAAAAAAAATGTTCTTGAATTAGTGGTGATAGCTGCACAGTATTGTCAATATACTAAAAACTAAACTGAAGTATATACTTTAAAAGGGTAAGTTTTATGATATATGAATTATATTTTATTATTTATTTTATTTTATTATTTTTTTAATTTAAATTTTTTAAAATTTACATCCAAATTAGTTAGCATATAGTGCAACAATGATTTCAGGAGTAGATTCCTTAATGCCCCTTACCCATTTAGCCCACCCCCCTCCCACAACCCCTCTAGTAACCCTCTGTTCTCCATATTTTAAGAGTCTCTTATGTTTTGTCCCCCTCCCTGTTTTTATATTATTTTTGTTTCCCTTCCCTTATGTTCATCTGTTTTGTATCTTAAAGTCCTCATGAGTGAAGTCATATGATATTTGTCTTTCTCTGACTAATTCTGCTTAGCATAATACCCTCCAGTTCCATCCACATAGTTGCAAATGGCAAGATTTCATTCTTTTTGATTGCTGAGTAATACTCCATTATATATATACACACCACATCTCCTTTATCCGTTCATCCATCGATGGACATTTGGGCTCTGTCCATATTTTGGCTATTGTTGATAGTGCTGCTATAAACATTGAGGTGCATGTGCCTCTTCGAAACAGGACACCTGTATCCCTGAGATAGATACCTGGTAATGCAATTGCTGGGTGGTAGGGTAGTTCTATTTTTAATTTTTCGAGGAACCTCCATACTGTTTTCCAGAGTGGCTGCACCAGCTTGCATTCCCATATCTCAATTTTTATGCAAAAAGATAGAAATGGAAGTGCCGAGGGTATTATAAGGCACCATACGTGAAACTGGGAATAAAATAATGGACAAATTCTAGGCACTCAAGGAGTTTATTATTTTGGAGAAGCAATCAAATAAATAGTTAATTATAATATAGTAAAATAAATGCTATTATTAGGTTCTGCAGATATGACAAGAGAACTTAGTAGAAGCACTTAAATCCTTAGGGGATAAAACACCTTAGGGGAGTGAAGAAAGGCTTCTGGAGATGATAGCTAAAATGTGTCCAGTAGGAAGAGTAGTGTTTTGCCAGGTGAAGTAGGCAGAGGGCAAGGAGGAAAGATATTCAAGGGATGTGTCAAAACTTAGAAGTGAAAAATACTACACACTACAGAAACTGCAAGCAGTTGTAAGCAGCTGAAGCTGCTAGAAACATGTGGCAAGGAAACATGGCTAGAAAGGTAAGCAAGGTCCACATTATGAAGGGTCTTGCCAAAAAATGTGGGTACATTCCAATGGCTATGGTCAACCTTTAAAGGACTTCAAGCAAGGTAGAGCAATCCAATTTGCAGTTTAGAAAAGTCAACCTGGCTTCAGTAAGAGAAGTGGACCAGAGGGACAAGGCTAGAGGGAGACCAGGTAGGAGAGTAGAAGACTACTGTTGTATTTCAGGTGAGAAAATGGTGGTCTAAGACAGGGGTGGGCAAACTATGGCCTGTGAGCCATATCTGGCCTGCTTCTGTTTTCATAGGGATGACAAACTAAGGATGGTTTTTACATTTTAAAATGGTTGGGGCAGGGGTGGGAAGAAAGCAAAAGAAGAAGAATATTTTGTGAATTATACACAATGTGAATTTCAGTGTCTATAAATAATGTTTTATGGGAAACAGCTACACCCATTCATTTACATATTGTGTCCGGCTGCTTTGGAGCTACAGTGATTGTGACAAAGACCATATGGCCTGCAAAGCCAAACGTATTTACCATTCGGTCCTTTATAGAAAAAGTTTGCCAACCTCTGGTCTAAACTAATAGAATGAGAACAGGGAGATAAATATACATGGGAACTATTAAAGGGAAAGAATGAATATCTTGCTGATTGACTAGATACAAGGGTAAAAGAAGAAACACCAAGGATGATGTTTAGATTTCTAAAGTAGGAAACTAGATGAGTAAGGTGGCAGTACTCCACAGGAGGGAAACAGGAGAAATAGACTTGGGGTGGGAGGGGAGTGGGGGGATGATTTTTACAGATTTGGACCTGTTGAATATGAGGCACTTGTGACACACCTGAGAAGAGACCTTGTAGTCAGCTGGATATATAGGTCTGGAGCTTGGGCACCAACGATTTGAGAGTCATTAGCATATGAATAGCAATTAAAGCCACAGGAATGAGATCACTGATGGAAAGCTGCAGAGGCAGCAGGAAAAACGGACACCAAATGCTATGTGATCAGATGATCACTAAACACTGCTCTCCAATAATGTGCAATTAGCCTATGTTTACTTTTTACCCACTTCCTTTATTTTCATGATCCAATTTTTTTTTGCCCCTCCAAAGAACATAACCATCTTTTATTCTTGCTTTCAATAAGTTTGTATTACTCTGTTTTTTATCCATTTTTATGATGTTATCCCAACGTCTCTGCACTCTTTATTTTAAACTTCCTTTTGAAATTGCTACAGATATGCTATTCTTAAATGCTAGGCTATCCCAACGTCTCTGCACTCTTTATTTTAAACTTCCTTTTGAAATTGCTACAGATATGCTATTCTTAAATGCTAGGCTATGAGTGACCTCAGCTTCCCTGCACTGTCTCCTTTGTATCCTTATATACTTTTAAAATTTTTTAATGAAGGAAGGGAAATTCAATCCACAGACCACAAAAATAGTATAGAATTATATGGGCAGTACTGCTTTATTTTTATCATTTTAATTTTCTCTTCAATCTTCCTTACTGAGAATGGAGACACTGATCCCAATGGCTCATATGTAAAGCCCTCACATTTCAAAAGCTGCTCTGGAACAATATATTTCACGTGGCACTCAAGAGAAAATCATAGCTTGTCTAAATACAAGCCCTTTCTTAAGCCAAGCATAATGAATTTATTTCCCACCCCATTCCTTTGCCATGTAAGGATTTTTCAGTTAGCTTTTCGGACCCCCCTCATGGCATATTGTTCCCTTGGCATCTCATGTTCTCTATTATTCCTGTCAATCTTTCCAGCACAATTCTCACAATAATCTTATATTTAGTGTTTAGTATTATCAGCAAGTACCAGTTCCCAATTTCTCTCACGTCCTATTAACACGAGTGCAAGTTATTATTATTACTTGTACCTATTAACATTGTGCAAGTTATCTCACCTTCCATATGCCTTTGAACAGAAGTGCCAAGGATTTGCTTAAAGACCTCACAGAGCCCAGGTGGTAGATCATTAAACCTAGAAGTTCTCTTTCCCCTACAGCAATTTTACTATGCTCCTCACTTTTAGAATCTAGATGTCTGCTACTAAACTGTTTATCTTTTTCACAGTGCAATATTATAGGCATCTGACCCCTCTTCTCCCCATATGTATACCTCATCCCCCAAATTCTCATCTACCTCCTGAAACAGTTTCATAAGGAATTCTTCTTACATTCAATGTTATCCTTTTAAGGAAATCTGAATGTGTTTTTAGCTACCGTGACACTCCTTTGTACTCTTGCAAAATGTAAGAATATAAAGCAATGACTTAATTTTGGCTTTAATCTTATGTTTTCTACCATCTTGAGTCTGTTTATGAAGACTTTTTCATTTTGTTTCTGATTTTTTTTATTTGCTCTAATTTCTTCAACTTTGTTTTCCTTTCCTTTTACGCTTTTTATTAATCCTGTCTTCATATAGACAGGTCTTTTTAGTTCTTTAACTCCTTTGGTTTTAACCCTTCCTCTGAGAGCCTTCACTTGTTTTAATACTTCCAGCATCTCAACACCTTCAAAAGGAAGCTTGGCTTCCCTTTTGATCATTCTTCCTCATAGTTTTAATTTCCTTGTGCTCTAACATGAATTTGCTTATCTTCTAAATGACTCTGCCAAAACTTCCCAGTTGTTGGGAAACTAATTTGAGCTCTCACTATTGCATGATTGGAAAAAAAAATATTTCACTCTGCCACATAAACTCAGTTGAACTGGCAATGTAACAGGAATACTTACTTTTTTTTCTAAGTATATTCCAGACAGCTAACAGTACATAAACTCTAAGAAGTATTATTTAATCCTTATTTTATGAAATGATTCTCATCCAGCTTCATGGGTCCCTTTTGGTCACTTTCAGACTTTTGCCAAAATATCCTTATTTACAATATACTATAATATATCAAATGATTTCTCTTTCAAATTTCTTTGGGGATGAGAGATCAGTGTGTGTAGATAGACAGAGACAGACACACATTCCCTTGCCTAATTTACATCTATGGTCAGACAGATTCCAATCCAGATTCCAATGTATCCTTCAAAAACCCAAAATGCTCAAAATGCCTTGCCCAACTCAACTCTACTGGGAAGAGCCTCATATTCGGTCCTGTCAAAAACAAAACATTCTTTTCACATGCAGTTCTATTTCCAGTAAGAATGTCACCCTGTTTCTCTTCTACCCCCAAGGTTTATCAGAAAGGAGAATTCCAGGGTGCCTGAGTGGCTCAGTCAATTAAGTGTCCAACTCTTGATTTTGGCTCAGGTTATGATCTCATGGAGCTCATGGAGCCTGCTTGGGGTTCGCTCTCTCTCTCTCTCTCTCTCTCTCTCTCTCTGTCCCTCCCCCACTTGTGTGTGCGTGCTCTCTCTCTCTATCTAAATAAATAAACATTAAAAAAAATGAGAATTCCATGAGAACAGGCACTGACTGCATTTCTCATTCATCCCTGTGTGTCCATCTCAATAAATGTTTGCTGAATCATTCCTTAGATTTTCAAGTTTTATACTGTGTACTACATATTCTTCTACCTTAAATGGTACTTTATTCATATTTATATAATTCTTTTTCTTTTTTTTTTTAAGAGAGAAAGAGTGTGCGAGCAGGAAAGAGGGGCAGAGGGAGAATCTCAAGCAGGCTTGACACTCAGCATGGAACCTGACACAGGGCTCAATCCCACAACCCTGGGATCATGACCTGAGCTGAAATCAAGAGTCGGATGCCCAACTAACTGAGCCACCCAGGTGCCCCTCATATTTGTATAATTCTAATTATCCTTCAAGACTTCTTCTAAACTCCCTCATTTATTTCCCTTTGTTATCAACTTCATTGCCTTAGCTTTACTTCACCTTTCCCCTTCTGTAATACTGGTCTCTCTAGGATTTGCAGTCCGTCTATAATTGGCTGACAATGTATGCTGTCTTTGGCCTTTTCCATGTTAATCTCTTAAAATGTTTTTACTGTCATTCCTGAGACCTTTCTTTTTCTCTCTTCCAAGACATATGTTCTTTACCTCTTTTTTTTAGTAAGAATCATCTTCTCTTGATATTTTCCTATGGCACTTCTCACTCGTCCTCAGCTATTTCATCTATTTTCCTCTAATCTTTCTTCCTCCCTCCAATACCTAAAACATAATCTTTATATTTTTACCACCTCTTTCTGAAGTTCATTTAGTGCTTTCCCATCCCACATGGCTACTTTGAATTAATTTTGGCAGCTGTTACCAGCTCAGTGGCTCTGCTTTTCTTTTCATTCTGGGACCTTGAAAATGGCTCAGCTGTGTATGCTTCACTTTCATTATGACTTGTTCTTGGACAATCAGCACAACTTTGACCATTGATCCCAAAGGTTATATATAATTAGCTTTTTACAGATGTCATTTCTGGCTCCTTTTTTCTCCATACCAGAAACATTTTTCCCATTTATATCTCATACTCAGATGATTTCTAGAGACAATTCTATCTTCTGTAACATAACTACCAAACCTGGATGATCCTCAGAATCACCTAGGGAGCTGTAAGAAATGCATATTCTTACCTCCTCCACCCCACTCCAGTGTGATTTATAATAGTCTGGGGATCAGCCCAGAAATCTTTTTTTTCTTTTTTTAATATTTATTTATTTAAGTAATCTCTACACCTAACATGGGGCTCGAACTCACAACCTGGAGATCAAGAGATACATGTACGTTCAACTGAGCCAGCCAGGCACCACTTCTCCCTGTCCCCATTTAAATCTTTTTTTAAATGTTTATTTTTTTTAACTTTATTTATTTTTGAGAGAAAGAGGGACAGAGTGTAAGCAGGGGAGAGGCAGAGAGAGAGAGAGGGAGACACAGAATCTGAAACAGGCTCCAGGCTCTGAACTGTCAGCACAGAACTTGATGTGGGGCTCAAACTCACGAACTGTGAGAGCATGACCTGAGCTGAAGTCAGACACTTAACCGATTAAGCCTCTGGCATCCCATGAAATCGTTTTTTTTTTGTTTTTTTTTTAAAGCTCAAGTGATTCTGATAAGCAGCCAGGTTTAGCAGTTACTCATCTATACTATGTCTTTGGCTGGGACCTATAGCAGCTGGATCAAAGTGATATATTAATAATAATTGATGGGTATTAAATGTTTAAATTTTTTAATTTTTATTTTGTGCCAGATCTCTGCTAAGTGTTTTATAAGTATCACTGCATTCAATCCTCATAACCATCCTATGAGGTGGGCTTTACATTTTATAGACAAGGAAACTGTACTCTATTTCATATACCTACAGTAGATACCAGATATTCTCCCAAGCAGTCCCACATAAGAGTCTGTGCTCATGACCATTGTGCATATACTAGATCAGCTAAGTGATTAAACTTCTTTTCTTACTAATATTATGTTACACACATGTTATTCAGTCAACATTTCAAACACACTTGCAACTTTTACTTGATCTGTTAAAGAATTAGTCTCTCTCGAAGCAAGTATTAGTTTGAGCTATACCCAGTTACATTTTTAAAAAGAATAATCAAGGTGTTTGGTGTTGGTTGGCTATAATGAATCATCACAAAGTTCTTTTATTCACCCATTCATTTTTATTCAGTCATTTATAAAGCATTTACTAAGTATCCACTATGTACTAGGCCTAGGGATATAAAGTATTTGGTCCTGGTCTATTAAGAAGAATTACAAAGAATCACCACCATGAAACAAACTATGTTTGTTTATTCATTCATTTGTCAGCCAGTCACAAGAGAAACATTTATGAAACACCTAGTAAGTGGAAGATACTGTTGAAGGCCTAGAAATATAGCAATACACAAGAAACAAGAGAGAGATCTGGGTAAAGAATACACATTTGGAGTCATCAGCATAACTGAAGTTTTCTGAATGAATATGAGCACTTACGAAGAGAGCAGAATAAGTAGAGAAGAGGATCTTAGACAGGAAACTATGAACTAGTGGTGCCTGACTGGCTCAGTCGGTGGAGTCTTGATCTTGGGGTTGTGAGTTTGAGCCCCATGTTGGGTACAGAGATTACTTAAAAAAATAAAATCTGAAGACAAAAAAGA
This sequence comes from Herpailurus yagouaroundi, assembly GCF_014898765.1. NCBI lineage: Eukaryota > Metazoa > Chordata > Mammalia > Carnivora > Felidae > Herpailurus > Herpailurus yagouaroundi. Next base: position 10,886,058 of record NW_024412415.1, on the reverse strand, counting down.
AAACTATGAACTATAATACTTAATGATGAATAGAGGTGCATCAAAGAAGAAGCAAAGAAAACTAAGACTAAGCAAAGAAGACTAAGAAGAAGTGAGAAAAGGAAAACAGGAGAGTCTGGCATCATGGAAGCCAAGAGCATAGTGCACTGGGTAAAAGATGTTGAAATATTAGTAAGAGGAAGAGAAAATCCAGATATGAACAAAGACAATTCTGTTTTCAAGAAATCTGACTGGGAGTGGCACTTAAGTGGCTCCATTGGTTGAGCATCTGACTCTTAATTTTGGCTTAGTCATGATCCCAGGGTCGTGGGTTCGAGCCGTGTGTCAGGTTCCGCACTGAGCGTGGAGCCTGCTTGAGATTCTCTCTCTCCCTCTCTCTCTGACCCTCCCCTGCTCATATATACTCTCTTACACGTGAACACACTCTCTATAAAATAAAAAAGACACAAACCTGACTGGGAAAGGAAGGAAAGATTCAAGCATTCACTAAATGCTGAAGAGTAAATAGAGACAGAGATTGAATATAAGGAGACTGGATTAATAATAGTATAAGATCTTTGAAAAGATGGAGGAAATTAGATTCAGAAAACAGGTACCGAGGCTGGTCCTGGAGAAAGTAGGAACCTTTTTTTAATCCAACAAGGAAGGAAGACATATTGGTAGAAACGCAGATTTGGTAATAAAAGTTTTATCAGTTCCTGTCCAATTCTGTCAAAAAGGATGCAAGATCACATGTTGGGCTGGAGTTAGGGGAAGAGGAATTTAAATGGGGATAGGAAGTGGGGGAGGCTTGAGGAGAGGAGAAGTTTGAAAGATGCTGGAATGGATAGGTGTCTAGACTACTGTAATTTGTAAGGTGCTATTGAAAGCCCAGTTGGGGCAGCTGATCATAAATTTCTACAAATACCAGACTGGCTATCTGATTTTCTCCAGCTAGGTTTAAAATAGATATGTAAAAGAAAGAATAATAGCAAGAAACTAAGCTGAAACAACAGACCATCAAATCTCAACTGGATAGGGAGGAAAGTAAAGAGTGAACAAGGCTTCTGGAATGGAAGAAGGAAAGGATAAGTGGTCCAGGTGTACTTGTGAAAAACAAGTACAGTTCATTCAGCAGTTCTAATCTCTTTTTTGATACATTCTCCTAAGAATATGCAAGTTTGAAGTTCACAAACTTAAAAAAAAAAAGTTTTTTATTATGCAACCTATACACACAATGTGGAGCTTGAACTCACAACCCCGAGATCAAGAGTCACAAGCTCTATCAACTGAGCCAGCCAGGTGCCCCTGCAGTTCACAAACTTTGAATCTCAAGGATATGAATCCTATGTCAAATTTATGTTAGAATGAATTAAAAATCAAGGTCTTTAATTATCATTAGTGTTGGCAAATATTTCTAATTCTCATCCTAGGCATTCTGTAGGACTGTCCCTCCTGATTTCTTTGAAGTTGGGATGAGGGAAAGGCAATGAATATGAGCAAAATGACATGAATCACTTCCTTCCAGACATAAGTAATGATAAGGAGCACAATTTGCCGCTCTGTCATTCTACCATAGCAACCAATGTTTCGGATGGGGGCTGCTTAGTCTGCCTAGACCCTAGAATGAGGAAGATACAGAGCAGTGCCTTCAGTCAACCCACAAAGGACAAGTTGAGTGATAAATTTTAAGCCACAGAAGAGGGTGCAGGTGGAGGACTATGAAAGGGAAGGAGAGAATGAGAGGTCAGTAGGGAAAGCAAGGCAGACTTGGAAGGGAAAGCAAGGCAGACTTAGAAAGTATGAGAGTCTGGGTGGCTCAGTTGGTTAAGCATCACACTCTATCTCAGCTCAGGTTTGATCTCATGGTCGTACGCTCCAGACCTGTGTTGGGCTGTGCACAGGTGTGAAGTCTACTTTAAAAAAAAAAAGTATGATAGCAAGAGTCTCCCCCCATCTGCCATACCCAGTTCATAAAACATTTCCACTTATACATCTCACTAATCCTTAAAACTTGAAGTGTAAAAAATCAAAATAGTTTCTCCACAAATTAGAAGCCCTTCTCAGCTTCCACTACCTTCAGTGACATCATCAATCTTCTGGTTCTCCTGCCTCTTCTTTCTCCTCATCTTATTAACTACCCCACTAGTGCCTAGAACTGCATGCATTCACACTCCACACAAACTATCACCAAGTCCAGCCAATTCTTCTTTTGCAACTTCTCTCATATCTGACCCTTAACTCTTTCTCTGTGTTCATGGCAACTGCCTTGATCTACAAATAAGAGCAGAGATCTTATTTGTTTGGTCACCCCTATATTTCCTGGCACACTTTAGGCACTCAACATTACTGAACAAATAAATGAAGAAATTTAATTTACCATTAGTCTTTTCCCACTTTTATCAATTTCCAAATGGTAGTGAGAAACAGCTTTGCAAAAACTTGTTTTCTATCAAATCTTTCTTTTAGTCAAAATCCACTAATAGAATACTATTACCCAAGTGTGGAATCCAAAACTCTTCTACCAAGCATTTAATGTCTTTCAGAAGGTGGGTACCATGTTAACCAATTACCAGAAATGGTCTCCTGGACAGAGTGAAGCTAGTTTTAACCATATATAATTTAAACTACTCCTTCCTATATCCAAGCATCATCAGCAAACAGAATGTCCTTTCCTTTCCTTTTTACTACAACAAATTTCATTCCCTCCTTTAAAATAAAAACCAAAACTTAAATTGACTCTACGAGAGCATGATGTTAATTTCTACAGATAAAAATTTCATTATATTCACTATCCCTCATCCCTCCAAATTTTCCCAATTTTTTATGCTATTAGGTCCTCATCACATCTTCCACTGCCAGGTCCCCTCTAATTTAGCATGTCCCAGCCACCTCCTGCCAAGACAACCCACCACTGCTGCCAAATCCCATTTTAGGTCTTGAGTGTGCATTTAATTCCTTCCTATATTAATTTATTCAACATATATTTATTGAGTACCTATTTCATGCAAGTCACTGATCTAAGCCCTGGGGAGACAGCAAATCACAAAAATAAACAAAAATCCCTTCTGTTGTTGGGGGATTACAATACTTAATATACAATATTTACTTATTATGATAAAAGAAGTCATACAATAGAATAGGAAGTGCTAAGTGCTGTGGAAAAAATACATTAGAGATGGAGAAGAGGGGAAGGCCTTAACAAAAAGGTGTAAATTTGAACGAAGACTTTCAAGAATGAGAATTACCATGCAGCTATCTGGGAAAAGAATGTCCTAGGCAGAGGGCACAGCCAGTGTAAAAGCCCTATTGCAGGAGAATGACTGATACTTCAAGAACTGATCAAAATGGCTAGTTTGGTGTGAATGAAGCGAGCAACAAGAAGGGTAGTAGGAGATGACAGAGAACTGTGAGGGAAGCAGATGGTCTAGAGCCCATGGACCACTGGAAAGACTTGGGACTTTTTCTGCAATTGAGATGGAAGCCAGCAGGGCATTTTGGGCAAACAAAGAACATAACCTAATTGACATTTTAATATAATGCTGTGTTGAAAACAGATTGAAGTAGGAGCAAGGACAGAAGAAAGGAGGCTAGTTAAGCTATAACCAATAATTTAGGCAAGAAGTGATGATAATTTAGACCAGAGCAGTAAAGGTGGTAGAGAGACAAGTGTCTGGATTCTGGATATATTTTGAAGCTATGCCCACAAGAATTGCTGATAAATTGGACACGGGGGTGAGAAAAAGTCAAGAATGACTCCAAAGTTTCTGGCTTGAGAAGCTGACAGGAAGGAATTGCCATTCACTGGGCTGAAAAAGACTGTGAATAGAAGTTTTGGGGTAGCAGAAAGATCAAGGAGTTGGCTCTGGACTGGTTAAGTCCAAAACCATATTTGCCATCCATGAGGAGATGATGAGTACAGAGTTGTCTATCAAGACTGGAATTTAAGAGAACAGTCTGGGTAAAAGATACAAATTTGGAAATCATCAGTGTATAGATGATTTTTAAAGAAGTGGCAGGATGAGCTCTCTATGGAACTGAGTTTGATAAAGAAAAGGTTCAAGGACGAAGCCTTGGAGCATTCTATCTGAGGAGGAACCAGAAAAGAGAATGAGAAGGAATGGCTAGTGAGGTGGAAAGAAAGCAATATTCCCTGAAAGCCAAAATGAAGAACATGTTTCAAGGAAGAGGACGTAGTAATCAACTGTATCAAATGTTGCTCATAGGTGAAGCAAAATGATAACTAAGAATTGACTACTGGATTTTAGCCAAGTCTCAAATACTGAACCACACTTGGTCTAATGAGGGCAAAAGCCTGATTAGAGTGGATTTAAGGGAATGTGTTTAAGCTGTCCAGAATAAGCTACAAGACTTAGACTTCCAACAATAATCTTTCTACCTAGCAGGAGGCCAAAACTGGGTTTCAGCACAAGTTCTGTGAAAGTTACCTCGGCTGATCACACTCATTACTTTCAAATAAAAAAGTGATGGCAGAGTCAGCCCTTAGTTCTCTGATGCTAGTTCCCCAGAAGTGATTGTATAGAAAGCTCACTTTAGTTCTCAGGGCCTTGAGTGAGTATGTGTCCTAGATTTTCTAAAGGTTCCAATTTAATATAATTTTCTTCTGTTAATGAAGGGGATTCCTTATCTGTGCAATTAAACATTTAATTTTATGCCACTGTAATAGTTTTTATATTAAAATTTTTTCTCAAATCAAGAAAATTCTTTTTCAGCCAGGGGCTAAGGAGAAGGGAAAAGGAGAGCTTTGTTCAATAGGTATAGAGCTTCTGTTTTGCAAGATGAAAACGTTCTAGAGATCTGTTGCACAACATTATGCACAACATAGCTAACATTACAGCACACTTAAAAATGATTAAGATAGTCAATTTTCTGTTACATGGTTTTTCACCACAATTTTTTTTTTAATTCTTTTTCAGACATAGTGTCCTGATTTTGGGAAATATGGACACTATGCTGTTAACTCAAACAAATCTCCAACTGAAGGCATTCCAGGAACCATAACAATATTTGAGGAGTAAATGTCTTTTGTTTTGGGGGGAAGCACCATTTAAAGAAGTAAAACTTGTTAAGAAATTTTCCCCACTAACCTGTAAAACAGTTTCTTCCTTTCTTTTAGTTAAGGTAAAAGATATCATATGGCATTAAGACACCAGCATAAGCTCTCAGAATGGGTCTTAATAAGTAGGATGTGTATAAACATAAAACCACCTTGCTGAATTTGGTATGGAAAGTATACATCCATATTTTTAGTTATATGCTTTCTCACGTCTTTTTAGATGGTTCTCTAGTAACCGCCCTTTCATTCCTTGATGTCAGTTGTTCTTTGTATCTTTATTAAGCCTCTATCATGTAATTAATACTGAACAAAGGGTTGCACATAAGGAAAGACTATGATTATGCAGAACCCAGTAATGTAGTGCTTGAAAGAACAGGCTCTAAGGTTAAACTGCCTGGGTCTGAATTCTGAATCCATAACTTATTATTATCTTGGACATACTGCTTATTAAACTTCTCTGTGCTTCAGTTTCCTCATCTGTAAAATGAGAATATTATCTGCTTCACAGGACTGAGATAAAGTGATTGCAACAGTGCCTGGCACATAGTAAGTGCTTAACAAATGTTAGCTGGTAGAAGATCTTTACTGTTCCCAGTACCTAGCATGGTGGTCCCTCAAATTTAGCCTTTTTGGCTAAAATAATACACTGGGAATGTCACAGAATTTCCTAGCATATTATTTTATTCCTGGTTCCTTTTTTTTTTTTAAGTTTATTTATTTATTTATTTATTTATTTATTTATTTATTTTGAGAACAAGAGAGACAGAGAGAGGGAGGGGAAAAGAGAGGGAGAGAGAGAGAAACCCAAGCAGGCTCTGTGCTCTCAGCGCAAAGCCTGATGAAGGGCTCGATCCCAGGAACTGTGAGTGAAATCATGTCCTGAGCTAAAATCAAGAGTCAAGACACTTACCGACTGAGCAACGGAGGTGCCCCGCCAATTTCTTTTTTTGATAGCTCAGAGCTACTTATCCTATAAGTAAGTATATTTTGGATTATTTTCTCCTAAATGCCTCCACTAAAGCTTCAACGTTTTTCCCAATGCACAGTTGATGATTTTTCTGTTCATGACCCTTCCCCTTTAAGAATGCCATCTGTACACTGTGAACTTTATCTAAGTCATTCATTAAAGATGTTAAACATGACCAGTCCCAAAACTAACCTCTTGTTCCCCACCATTTATTATAATTCTCCTCTGAGAAAGTAACCATGGTATGGTAAGAAAACCACTGAACTATGAACCACTAAATTATAAAACCAGAATTATGAACCAGAATTATAAAACCAGGTTTTAGTTCCAACTTCAGGTACTAGAGACCAGAGGTAAATAACTTTTAAAAATTTTAATTTTCTCATCTATAAAATGGAATTGCAAGTCCTATCTACCTTGGAGTTTAGCTATAAATATCAAACTTACCAGTCTTTCGACTCTATTATTCTCTATTCTTGCTGCCATTGTAAATACAGACCCACAGTTCTTGCCTAAATGTCTGCAGTAATGTATTTCCTAACTGATCTTGATTTCATTTTCTTTTCTCTACAATCATCCTTTACTATCTTTTCAAAAAACAAATTGAATTATATTGTTCCCTATGACCTGCAAGGTGAAATCAAAACTCCTTAGTATGGCATTTTAGACTTAAGAGTCTGGCCCTAGAGAGCCCAGAAATAACCCCTCATATATGTTCAACAGGCTTTTCAATAAGAATGCTAAGACCATTCAGTGGGGAGAATAATAATTTCTTCAACAAATGGTGTCAGGACAACTATATAACCACATGCAAAAGAATGAAGTTAAAAAAATAAATAAATAAAAAGAATGAAGTTAGATGCTTACCTTCTAAGGAGAAAATTAACCACAAAAGAAAATTAACTCAAATGGATCAAAAACCTAAATTTAAGAGCTAAAACTATAAAATTCTTAAAACGAAAACATAGGGATAAATCTTCATGATTTCTGATTTGGGAGCGTTTTTTTTTTTTTTAAGTATTTTTCATTTATTTTTGAGAGAGAGAGAGAGAGAGAGAGAGAGAGACAGAGAACATCAATGGGGATGTGAAGACAGAGAGGGGGACAGAAGATCCAAAGCGGGTTCCATGCTGACAGCAGCAAGCCCGATGTGGCACTCAAACTCACAAACTGTGATATCATGATTGGAGCTGAAGTCAGACACTCAAACAACTGAGCCATCCAAGTACCCCTGGGAGTGGTTTCTTAAATATGACAACAAAAGCATAGGCAACAAAAGAAAAAATAGATACAACTGAATTGCATCAAAATTAAAAACTTTGGTGGGGTGCCTGGGTGTCTCAGTTGGTTCAGTGTCAGACTCTTGATTTCAGCTCAGGTCATGATCTCATGGTTTGTGAGTTCAAGCCCTGTGTCAGGTTCTGTGTGGACAATGAGGAGCCTGCATGGGATCCTCTCTCTCCCTCTCTTCCTGCCCCTCCTCTGCTCAGGTGCACACAAGGGTGCACATGCACTTGTACTTTCTTTCTCTCTTAAAATAAATAAGTGAACTTAAAAAAAAATTTTAACTGGGGTACCTGGGTGGATCAGTCAGTTGAGCATCCAACTCTTGATTTCAGCTCAGGTCATGATCTCACAGTTAATGAGATCAAGCTCCACATCAGGCTCTGTGCTGACAGCACAGGGCATGCTTGGGATTCTCGTTCTTCCTCTCTCTCTGCCCCTCCCCCACTCATGCATTTTTTTCTCTCTCTCTCAAAAATAAATAAACTTAAAAAATAAATTTTAAAACTGTTGTGCATCAAAGGATGGTATCAACAGAATGAAAAGATAATGCACAGAAGGGAGAAAATATCTGCAAATATATATCTGACAAGGGTTTAATATCTAGAACATATAAAGAACTCCTACAACTCAGCAAAAACAAATAATCTAATTAAAAATGGGCAAAGGACTTGAACAAACCCTTCTCCAAAGATAAAAATGGCCAAGAAGCACATGAAAAAATATTCAACATTGTTAGACATTAGAGAAATGCAAATCAAAAGCACAATGGGTACCACTTCATATCCAGTACGATGGCTATTATCAAAAACAAAACAAACAAACAAACAAACAAAACATGTGTTGATGAGGATAAATAAACTGGAACCTTTGTGCATTGCTAGTGACCATGTACACTGGTTGCAGCTACTGTGAAAAACAGTTTGGTGGTTTCTCAAAAAGTTAAACATAGAATTACCATATGACCCACCAATTCCACTCCTAGGTAAATACCCAGAAGAACTGAAAACAGAGATTCAAACAGATACTTCTATACCAATGTTCAAAGTAGTATTAGTATTCACAACAGCCAAAAGGTAGAAACAACTTAAGTGTCCATCAACAGATAATGTATAAACAGAATTATATATGGTAACATTACTCCGCCATAAAGAGGAATGCTACAACATGGATAAACCTTGAAAACATTATGCTAAGTGAAATAAACCAGACAGAAAAGGACAAATATGGTATAATTCCAGTTACATGAAGTATCTGGAATACACAAATTTAGAGAGACAAAAAGTAGAATAGAGATTACCAGTGGCTGGTATATGGGAACAGTTATTGCTCTGATGGGTGCAGAGTTTTGGTTTGGGATGGTTTAAAAGATCTAGAAATAGGGGCACATGAGTGGCTCAGTTGGTTAAGTGTCGGACTTTGGCTCAGGTCATGATCACGCTCTCAGTTTGTGGGTTTGAGCCCTGCATCAGGCTCTCTGCTGTCACTACAGAGCCTGCTTCGGATTGTCTCTCTCTCTTTCAAATAAAACATTACAATAAAAGTTCTAGAAATAGATAGTGGTAATGGTTATACATCATTGTGAAAGTACTTAATGTCATTAAATTGTAAACTTAAAAATGGTTAAAATAGTAAATTTTGTTACCTATATTTTACCACAATAAAAAAAAATGTTAATAAAGGGTCTGGCCCTAAAAACCTTCATCTCCAGCCACAAATTTCCTTCCTTCTCACCACCATGTACCTCACATGCCATTCTCCTATTGAACTGCCTGACCTGTGAAGGTACAATAGACTTTCAATCTTTCCTGCCTTCATTTATGTTCCTTTTGTCTTTCCCCCTTTCTAAGTTTAGTGAACTACTCTTCATCCATTAGGATTTATCTTCAGTGAATCCTTTCTTTCTTCACTTCCTGAGCAGTTAATCAATTATTCTTTTGTACTTTCAAATCCCTTTGTAAACAGTTCAATCATAGCATTAATCATGCATTATGGATTATTTCTCTATGTGCATCTCCCCCATTAGATTGAGTTCCTTAAGGACAAGTATTGAATTTTATCATCTTTCTATGCCTAGAACCTAGCACATGGAAGATACTTTCCCAAATAAATGACTTCTGCATGTAACATAATTTTGAAAAATCAGAAAGCACTATGTCAGTAAAATGACTTATTTCATTTTACCATGTGTGAATTTATTTCAAGTTAGCTTCCAGTTTATGAAACAAGTCCCTGAAGATATGCAATATATAATAATTTTTTTCACTATATTCCCACTAAATTAATCCCAAGGTTTTCTCCTATTCATTTGAATATTAAATTGAACCAGAAAAATATTTTTGGGTTTCTACATGAACAAGATATTAATCTAAAGTACTAGCATACATTACAAAGATACATTCTATGCATGTTAGAAAGATAGGGTTCATAATGAGTAGTTTTACATCAGAATATTTTGATCACGCCTTCCAGAAAGTAGTGTAATCAGATATGTGGATAACATCTATGGTAGCCCCAGCACATATTTATGCACACTTTAGCTAAGAGGCAGTACAAACTGCTGAATCAATCATCAAGTATTTACTTATTTAAATATTACACACATAGGGCACAGTACCAAATATATACATGTTTACATGCTTTACAGATTTTTATAGTGAAGAAATTCACAATATAAAGTTGGAAAACACACACACACACAAAGAGGTGCAAAATAAAAGATGCAGTATAAATGTGCAGATATGGTCATCCATTCAGTAATTATTTATTAACTGGGTATAAACCAGGTACTCTAAACATAGCAGATAAAGAGAGATGGACCCTGCCCTCAAGAATCTTAAACATGTATAGGGGTACCCAGGTGGCTCAGTTGGTTAAGTGTCTGACTTCAGCTCAGGTCATGATCTCACCATTGGTGGTTTCAAGCCCCTCAACAGGCTCTGTGCTGACAGTTCAGCTCCCTGTCTCTCTGCCCTCCCCTGCTCACACTCTGTCCCTCTTTTCTCAAAAAAAAAAAAAAAAAAAAAAAAAAAAAAAAGAATCTTAAACATTTATTAAGTAATGTTATGCCAAGAACTGTGTGAATACAAAGATGAATAAAACATATAGCCATGCCTGGCTCACAATCTAGATATGGAGAGACAATTACAAATAAATAATTATGGCAATTAATACTGACAATTTCTCTCAAAACTCTTTCCCTTGGCCTACATATGACACCACAGTATCTGGGGCTTTTTCTTCCTTTCTGTCTGGCTACTCTTTCTCAATCGTTCAAACCTGCTCCTCCTCTACTATCCCCTTATCTGATGCAAAGCTCTGTCTTACATATGCACCATTTTATTCTACAACCTACCATTCCTATGACATCAACAACCATAACAGATTTAAATCTGTCCCTAGCCTATCCTTTCTATTGAGATCCAGAAATATATTTCCAATTACTTACTTGATATTTCACAGATTCCTCAAACTCAACTTACCAAAGTTTGTACTTTTCTGGAACTAGCTTTTTTTTTTTTTTTAATGTTTTATTTATTTTGAGAGAGAGAGAGAGAGAGAGAGAGAGAGAGAGAAAATCTCCAGTAGGCTGTCAGGGCAGAGCCCAACACAGGGGTCAATCCCAGGAACCGTGAGATCATGACCTGAGCCGAAAACAAAAGTTGGACATTTAACTGACTGAGCCACCCAGGCGTCCCTCTCAAAGTAACTTCTTTTTTTTTTTTTAAGTTTATTTTCTTTTTTTTGAGAGACAGAGACAGTGCAATTTGGGAAGGGGCAGAGAGAGAGGTAGAGAGAGAAAGAATCCCAAGTAGGCTCCACACTGCCAGTGCAGAGCCCGACACAGGGCTCAAACCCATGAACCGTGAGATCATAACCTGAGCAAAAACCAAGAGCCAGACGTTTAACTGACTGAGCCACCCAGGCACCCCTCAAACTAACTTCTAATCTAAGGTTCCTACCTCAAGTCATAGCACCACCATCTGGTGGGTTGCACAAACCAATTATCAAGGGATCCATCTTTGAATGCCCATCGCATATCAAATATATTACAAAATTTTAACTCTATTTCTATGCTTTAATAACCCAGTGTTTCTCCATCAAGGTGCTACTGACATTTGAAGCAGGACAGTTCCTCATTGTTGGGACTCTCCCTCCCATTACAGAACATCTATCATTCCTAGTTCCATGTCTAAATGCCATTAATGCTCCCCCATCATTAGCACTAACAAAAATGCTCCCTGAGGCTTGTATTGACCAGGTTAAGAATTGCACTTTGTTTAGTTAAAGACTCCATTATGTCTTACCTGCACTACTTAAAAAAAAATTATTTTTAAGTTTATTTATTTATTTTGAGAGAGAGAGAGAAAGAGAGAGAGAGAGCACATATGCAGGTGAGGGGCAGAAAGAAGGAGAGACAGAATCCCAACCGTGAGTTCAAGAACTGAGCTGATATCAAGAGTCAGATGCTTCACCAACTGAGCCACCCAGGTGCCCCTAAACAAAATTTTAAATAAAAACCTTGTAATTATTTCCATTACATAATTATCTTCCCTCCGATAAATTCTCTATTCTGTAGCCAGAGTAATCTTTTAAGCTCAATCTGATCAAATACTCAAAACTCTTGATGCTTCTGGTTTTAGGAGAAAGCATTTAGTCTTTCGCCATTAAGTATATGTTAGCTGTGGGGCTTTGATAGATACCCCTTATGAATTTGAGGAAGTTTCCTTCTATTCCAATTTTGCTTAGAGTTTTTACAACAAATGGGTATTAAACTTTGTCAAATGCATTTTCTCCAAGATTATCCAGTCTCACTAATTTTATTTAATGTACTAGAGGTCCTAGCTGGTGCAATAAGACAAGGAAAAATAAAATAAAAACCATCCAATTGGCAAGGGGGGGAAACTGTCTCTATTTGTAGATGACATGATCATGCATATAGAGAATTCTACAGAATCTACAAAAAAAGCTACTACTAATGAGTACTGCAGCCTTTTTTTTTTTTTTGGTAGATTCCTTAGAATTCCTTAGATTCCATTAATACTACAATTAATGAGTTCTAGTGCAGCAAAATGATCAATATACAAAAATTAAGAGCATTTCTACACACTTGCAAAGAACAAGTAGAAAACTGAATAAAAGATATAATTCCATTTTTGATAGCATCAAGTACATGAAATACTTAGAAATAAGTATAGTAAATATGTAGGAGTCCTAAATACTGGGAATTTTATATAAAACGTTGCAAGAATTTAAAGAAGGCTAAAAAATAGAGAAACACCATATACATGGATTGAAATATTCAATATTGAATTAAGATTCAATTCACTCCAAATTGATTTTTAGATTTACTGTGGGTTGAACTGTGTCCCCAAAAGGGTTGAAGTCCTAACCCTCCAGTACCTTTGAATGACCCTTACTTAGAAACAGTCATTGCAGATGTAATCAAGTTAAAATGAAGTTATACTGGATTAGGATAGGCTTTAATCCATTATGACCAGTATCTTTATGAGAAGAGAAAACAGATTAGGGAAGAAAACACCATGTAAAACAACAAAGACACACAGACATATTGGAAAGACAGCCATAGAAGATGGAGACAAGAGACCAAAGTTACGCTGCCACAACCCAAGGAACCCTTGATGTTATCAGAAGCTAGAAGAATCTTACCCCTAGAGGCTTCAGGGGGAGCACAACCCTGCCAACACCTTAATTTTGGAATTCCATTTTCCAAAACCATAAGATAACAAGTCTCTGTTGTTTTAAGCCATCCAGTTTGTGGTACTTTGTTACAGCAGCTCTGGGCAACTAATACACATAGTAAATACTCAAAATTTATTTAATTTGTTGGAGAGATAAGTTCTCTTATATAATATTATATAATTTTATTTTATATATGTAATTTTATATATTTTTAAACACATGTATAGAATACTGTGTGGCAATATAGTTTACTGGAAAGAACAAGGGTTGTTAGAATCAAACAGACCTGAATTTAGAATTCTGCCCTTCTTTTATCTCTCTTAAGCCTGTTTCTTCATTCATAAAATGAGGAGGATCAATGAAATAAAATATGTAAAAGTCTGTCCACCAGTACAGAGTTTGCCATTTTATAATGTTAGTTCCTTTCTTTTCTGGGTACAGTGGTACAGTTAGTCTTGAAGAAATTTGGTCTTGTATTGCTTTCTTCAAAAACCCAAATATATTAATTAAATTGACAAAAATGTATTGAGCACTTACTATATACTAAGATCTTAGAAAACTGTCCCTACTTTTCTTTTTTGTCTCCCTTTCTTATTTTCATATTTCTCCTTTCAATTTGCTCCCATGTTAATTATATTGATTCTTGAAAATTGATGGCTAGGATTTAGTTATGCAGAGAAAAGGTAAAAGGACATTCAAGAGCTTCCTTCTACCCAATTCATAGAGGAAAAGAAACAATTCTTATAGTGTAGCATGTAGTATCTGTCCTCTGAGTGATAAGGAGAACTTTGTGAACTGTGACTTCATTAAGCAAGAACTATTTTTTGTGGCTGAAGACCTAAGGTTTCCCCATTTTAGCCTCTTCCTTAGAAGAAAATTAACATTTCCTTTGACTGAAAATCCAGCATTCCCTCTAGGCACAGTCTAGTTATGCAGTATATTTCAGTTTCCCACAGTGCTTCAAGGTTCTCTTTCTGACTCCTAACTAACTTTATCTAACTTTCTTGCCCTATTTTTTCCTGGTCAGGTAGCTCCTTCTTTGAACAATGTTGCCTCAGTTGCCTTCCATGCCTGATTCTTTCTCTCTGGCAAACTAGGTGCTTCCCCCCAAGGATGACTTCAAAACTTATCTACAGGAAGCATTTTTGTATTTAATATAAAATGATGTACTTGTACCTTATAATTTCAATCCTATATATCTAATTTAAATTCACCTTGAGGCAAAATTTTTTCCCATTTGATGATTAACTAAAGCCTCATCAACTAACATTTTTCACTTTTAAACTAGACTCTCTTTAGCAATTTTGTACTGATCTGTCCTTCCTTCTTGAAACTTTTATTCCTTAGCTTCAATAACACCCATTTTCTCTCATCCTAACCCTCTCCTATTCAATGTTTATATACTCTGTACTTCCATCTTTAACCCTAATTTCATTTATTCATCAAATGTTTGAGTTTCTTTTAGGGGGCAGTACCTATGCTACGTACTGTGTATACAGCAGTGAATGAGAGACAGACACAGTATACGTGATTAGAGAGCTTACAGTTGAGCAGGGACTATGAGGGGAAGACCTAACCCAAACTAAGGGTTTGGGGGAAGACATTTTTGAGAAAGACAGTTTTAGCTGAGTCCTAAAAAAAAGATGAGGCTGAAATGAGGTAAAGAAAGAGACAGAGGTTTGGAGGAATAAGAAGCTTAGAACAGATGAGAAGACAGTTTTGAATAGAGGACACTGAATGTTTCAAAGCAGAATAGGAAAAGCCCTGGAGGTTTCAGGATGTAAAAGTTCAGTATGTGCATTGGAGGGAACTAAAGGGAGACTTAATAATATTTGAATGCTGGAGTGCAAGGCTAGAGTCAGACTGTAAAAAGATTTGTAAGCTATGTTAAGAGCAATAGGAAGGCATTGACTGGCTTCTTGCCCTCCTTTTATGACATGTCTTATTCATTCATTCATTTACATATTTATGTATTATTTATTTATTTATTTATTTATTTATTTTATTAATTTTTTTTGAGAGAGAGGGGGAGAGAGGGAGAGAGGGAGAGAGGGAGAGAGGGAGAGAGGGAGAGAGGGAGAGGGAGAGGGAGACGGAGACGGAGAGGGAGAGGGAGAGAGAGAGAGAGAGAATGCATGCAGGTAGCAGAGAGGAGCAGAGGGAAAAAGAGAATCTTAAGCAGGCTCCAAGCTCAGCAAAGAGCCCAACATGAGACTCAATCCCATGATCCTGGGATCACAGCCTGAGCCGAAATGAAGAACTGGATGCTCACAACTGAGCCATCCAGTCATCTCCACAACATGTTTTAATTATCTTTAAACAACTTCACTGCCCTATAATTTACATACCACAGATTGCATCTATATAAAGCATATAATTTGATGACAGGTGACAGCTTTATACAACTGTGTAACCACTACTACAATCAAGATAGAAAACATTTTTACCACCCCCTCAAAGTTTCCTTTCATTCCTTTGTCATCCATTCCTCCACCTCTGACCTCAGGTGACAACTGTTCTGTTTTTATCACTATAGATTAGTTTCCTTTTTCTACAATACTTATATAAATGGAATCATAAGTATGTACTGCTCTATGTTGGGCTTCTTTCAGCATAATGGTTTGGGGATTCATCTATATTGTTGAGTTTATCAGTAATTCATTCCTTTTTATTGCTGAGTAATATTTTACTCTCCAGATTTATCACATTTTGTTCATCCATTCACCTGCTGATTGACATTTGGCTTTTTCTAGTTTAATATAGCTATTGTGGATGTTTGTGTATAATTTTTTTGTTGTGTGGTCATATGTTTTTATTTCTCTTGGGTAAATATCTAGGAGTGGAATGGGCTGGGTCATATGGTAAGTATATAATTAACTTTATAAGAAACTGCTAAGCAGTTTTCCAAAGTGGTTGTACACTTTTATACTCCCACCAGCAATGAGAATTGTAGTTGTTCTACATCCACACTAATACTTAGTATTGTAAGTCTTTTTTACTTTTTTTTTTTTTATGGTGAAAAAGGTTATATTTAGATTTAGCCAGCTGGACTCAATTTAGATGATCCCAATTTTGTTGGCAACATCCAAACCGTTATAGTCAGGAGCCAGTTGAACATATGCCTTCTTTTCTCCATCGGGCCTGATTATCAGAGTGTTGACCTTGGCCACATCAATGTCACAGAGCTTCTTCACAGCCTGTCTGATCTGGTGCTTGTTGGCCTTGACATCCACAATGAACACAAGTATGTTGTTGCTTTCTATTTTCTTCATGGCTGACTTGGTAGTCAGGGGGAACTTGATGATGGCATAGTGGTCAGCTTGTTTCTCCTGGGGGCTCTCTTTCAAGGATATTTCAGCTGTCTTTGGAGATGCAAGGTCTTGGGCCACTGAATGTAGATGATGTGCAGATCTTTTTTGCGTGTGACTATGGACGCCTTTCAGCACTGCTGTCTTGGCCTTCAAAGCCTTTGCTTTGGGTTCAGCTTTGGAAGAGGCAGGGTTTCCTTCATCACCTTTGGCACCATCCTTGAGAAAAGACTGTAAGTCTTTTTAATGTAGGTCATTTTAGGGGTGCCTGGGTGGCTTAGTTGGTTAAGCATCTGATTCTTGATTTCGGCTAAGGTCATGATCTCACAGTTCATGAGTTTGAGCCCCACATCAGGCTCTGCACTGATAGTGAGGAGCTTGTTTGGGATTCTCTCTCTCCCTCTCTCTATGCCCCTCACGTGCGCACTCTCTCTCTCAAAATAAATAAATAAACTTTAAAAAAGTGTAGGCCATTTTAATGGGTATAGAGTAGTGCCCCACTGTGGCTTTAATTTGCATTTTCTTGGTGACTAATGACATTGAGCACCTTTTCATATGCTTATTTGCCATCACCAGTCTTCTTTGATGAAAAATCCATTCAAATCTTTTGCTCATTTTTAAAAATTGGGTTGTCTTATTTATTTATTTATTTATTTATTTATTTATTTTATTTATTTATTATTGAAGTATAATTGACACATAATGTTACATTAGTTTCGAGTATATAACATAATGATCAGGACAATTATGCTGTGTTCATGACAGGTATAGCTACCATCTGTCACCAAACAATGCTATATAACACTACCATTGACTATATTCCCTATACTGTACTTTTTAATCCCTTTGACTTATTCATTCCATAACCAGAAGTGTACCTCCCACTCTTCTTCACCCATTTTCCCCATGGGTTATCTTCTTTTTATGGAGATTTAGGAAGTTTTTATACATTCTTAAATAATTTTTCTGTCTGTTAAATATACTGTGAATATGTCTTCCAATCTGTGTCTTGCTTTTTTTCTTTTAAAAAATAGTGCTTTTTGAGTTTTTAATTTTGATGGACTGATTTACCAATATTTTTCCTTACGTTCATGCTTTTTGTGCCCTCAAAAATCCATTCCTATCCTAAGTCACAAATATTTTCTCTTGGGTTAACTTCTAAAAGATTCATAGTTTCACCTTTTACATTTAGGTCTGTGATTCAAGTTAATTTTGTATATGTTGTAAGGTGGCAGTTATTGTTCTTTTGTTTCCCCATTCCAACTTTGTTCTTTTTTTTTTTTTTTTTTGTAAACTGCTTTGGCTATTCTATGTTGTTTGCATTTTCAGATACATTTTATTTAAAAAAAATTTTTTTTAACATTTATTTATTTTTCAGACAGAGAGAGAGCATGAACAGGGGAAGGTCAGAGAAAGAAGGAGACACAGAATCTGAAACGGGCTCCAGGCTCTGAGCTGTCAGCACAGAGCCCGACGTGGGGCTCGAACCCACGGACCGCGAGATCATGACCTGAGCTGAAGTCGGATGCCCAACCGACTGAGCCACCCAGGCGCCCCTTCAGATACATTTTAGAATCAGCTTGTCAGTTTCAATAACAAAAAGTCTGCTGGAGTTTTTATTGACGCTTGTATTAGTTTTTTCCTAGCGCTGTCATAACAAAGCACCACAAACTCAGTGGCACTTAAAACTTAAAACAAAGGAAATTTATTTCCTCATAATTCTGGAGGCTAGAAGTCTAAAATTAAGAGGGCCACACTTTCTCTTTGAAGATTCTAGGGAAAGATCCTTTCTTTCCTTTTTCTTAGCTTCTAGTGATTGCTAGCAATCCTTGTCATTCAAGGATTATAGATTTATCACTCCAGTCAAGGCCTCCATCAATTCATGGCCTTCTTTTCTGTGTGTCTTTGTGTAACCATGTCCAAATGCCCTCATTTGGATACAAGGATACAAGGATACAAGACATTGGATTAGGGTCCACACTAATCCAGTAACCCATAACACTATGTATCAGCACTATGGACTATTAAGAACCCACAGGAGGGGCACCTGGGTGGCTCAGTCGGTTAAGCGTCTAACTTCAACTCAGGTCATGATCTCATAGTTCATGGGTTCGAGCCCCGCACCCAGGCTCTTGCTGACAGCTTGCAGCCTGGAGCCTGCTTTGGATTCTGTGTCTCCCTCTCTATCTGCCCCTCCCCCACTTGCACTCTGCCTCTCTCAAAAATAAATAAGCATTGAAAAAAATAAAGAGCCCATAGGAAAAAAATTTTAATCTGCTCCTTCCTCAAGGAACTTAAAATTTTGTTGAGAAGACAACGTTAACATACAAGAAACTACTAGTGAAAATGAAAAACAAAATAAATAGTGTGGCTCAGTCAGTAAGTGTAAAGAGTGTATAAGGAAGGAAAAGCATGCCCTGGGTCAGAAGTCTCGGACATAGATCAAAAGCTGGGCAAAAGATGATAGAATACATACACAGAAAAGAGGTAAGAGACTAAGAAAAGGAACAAAAGTACAAAAAACAGGAATTAACATGACACAGAAAGGCAGGTGGGAAGACAAAAGTAAGCAAAACAACATGTCTGTATCACACTTTGAGTCAGGAGATAGTGGGAGACAAGGTAGTTAAAGCCACTTCATGGAAGACATTAAAGGTTAGACATCATAATTAATGCAGTGATATAAGCCCTCTGAAAGTAAGGTTTGAGGAAGATCAGATTTGCTTAAGGGAGAGAACAGAATGAAAGAAATAGAGACCTAGGCAAGGAGACTAGTTAGGAAGCTACTGCTGCTTCCTTTTCAATCAATTCTCTATTCTGCTACCAGAGTGATGTTTTTTAGCTCAATTTGATCAAGGAACTCCTCTGTATGTTGAATCACTGAATATGAGATGCTAGGAATCAAAGATGACACCAAAATTTCTAACCTCCGTCTTTTTTTTTGTTTTCCTAACTTCATTCTCAATAATGGTTGCATGATCAAGAAAGTATAAAAGGAATATAGTTTGGAGAGGAAGTATGAATTTGTATGGTTTATGAATAATTTGAAGTAGCAATTAAATTACAGCTAGAATTTGGCAGATTATGACTGGTGAAACAGAGGCAAAGGCAGGAATTACCAGGTGCAGCATGTTAGAAGAACTGTAGAAGGCTGATCCTTAAATCACAGAGGAACAGGCAGGCCTCCAGGGAGCCTGTTAAGGAAAATATGGGAGGAGTGAACTAAGCCTAACTAAAAATGGACCAGGAAATGGGGTAGGAGAAAAAGTCAAACAACCAGGACCAAAGGGTGAGGCAGGTAGGCTGGAGGTGGGACAGGATGTTGGGCAGGAACTCTCTTCATCCTGGAGAGAAGGCAGGATGTAGCTGTGGAATAAGGAAGTAGATATGGAATAATAGTGGCTAATACAACACTTACCAAACATTTCTTTCTTTTTCTTTCTATCTCTCTTTCTTTCTACTATATAGTAGGCATTATTCTGAGCATGTTAATGATTTATTCATTTAAACTTTTAAGAATGAGAGGTAACTATTATTGTCCTCATTTTACAGATGAGCAAAGTGAGACACAGAGACATTAAGTCATTTGCTCAATGTTATACACATACTAAATGGCAGTGCCAAGAGTCGAGTCCACAGTAATAGACATCCACTGTGCCAAAGTTTTACATATACACATTTCGTATGTGTCTGAGCATTGTACACACACACACACACACACACACACACATGCTAAGGATATTTTTTGGAGGAAAAAAAAGTAATATGTTTCTCATCCTCCTTTCTGGCACATTACCTTTTCCCTATTTAAACAAAGGTATATACTGCCTCAGGGAAGATTGTGGTTGTTAAAGGGAAAAGAGACTATTTATTATTCTGCTTCAAACCTCAAAACTGACTTTTTATTTTGCATTTGTAATAATGCAACAATTTGGGGGAGGTCTGTTTCTACATTATAATGACTCCTTTTAATTATCAAGAACTTGACTTGGCTCATGTGGACCATACAGCTTTAATGTAAATTATACATTGGAAGAATTCAAGTTCAGATCAGAAAAATGCTCTTACACACAGGAAGGAGAAGGAAGGCCCTTTCTGACACAAAGAGGAAAAAAAGGCATTGTGCGTGTCACAGATTCCCCCCAAATCCATATATTGAAACCTCAAATCCCAGAACCTCAGAATGTAACCTATTTGGAAATAAAGTCTTTAAAGAGGTGATTAAGTTAACATGAGGTCATTAGGGTGGGGCCCTAAACCCACTGTGACTGGTGTCCTTCTAAGCAGAGGAAGAGATGCCAGGGATTCGTGTGTAAAGGGGAACAAACATGTAATAACAAAACAGCAAGAGGCAGCCATCTGTAAGCCAAGGAGAGAGGGCCCAGACGAAACCAATCTGTTGTACTTCAACCTTGGACTTTCAGACTCCAGAACTGTGAGAACATAAATTTCTGTTGTTTTTACCAATCCAGTCTGTAGCATTGTATATGGGAGTCCTAGCAAACTAATACAACCCTCTAGAGGGGACTCCTTTAGGAGAAGGCAAAAAATAAGATAAAATATGGGGGAATCCCAGAGAAGTAGGGCTTGCTTCTTACTTCACTGGACAACTTAAGCTCCCTTAAGTTATTTCTGTATTCTAACAAGTTGAAAATGGCAGGATAGTATAATAAATTGGAAGAAGTCCAACATCACCTTTCTAATTCCTTTGGAGCAGGGATTCCTAGATTTCCAAAGCTAGCTTGACAGTAGCAGTGAGCACACCTAGCACCTAGATCTTAGTCTCTAATACTATTTTCCAATAAAAGGAACAAAGACTCCTTGGAGAAATTGTTGATTCTAGGACTGGGGCAGGAAATATATAAGATGACTTGGAAGCATCTTGTAGTGCCAGAAAGCAAGTAGGGAGCATGTCACAGTGATGGGTATTATGTCAAAAGGGATACAGAAGGCAACTCAAAGAACTCCCAGTGGTAAAAATTATAACAATTTGAGCAAAAGAATAAATACAATGGCATTGGATTATAACTTAAAGTATAAAATAAATATCCATGAGTCCATACTAATATAAATAAATGATTGAATAAATTAATAAATGAAGGAAAAGAGACAAAGGTCCACACAGAAGAATTCCAAATGATTTATGTAGATACTCTGACCTTAAGGAGGTAGAGTATAATTCCCCACTAAGTGCGGGCTGCACATAGCAACTTCCTTCCAAAGAGTACAGTATGGAAAAGGAGAAAAAAAGAGTAATTTTACGGTATTTTACAGTAGAGAAACCTGACAAACAGGCAGAGAAACCTGACAAACAGATCAAGCCAGGTGATCAAGGTTAACATCAACAGTGATAAGTCATTTTGAGAGATATACCATTAATATGATGTAATTAAGAATTACACTTTACCTCTGTGGTCTTCTTCCCCAAAACCATAAAAACCACAATCCCAATCTAATCCTGAGAAAAGCATCAGACAAGTCCCAGTTGAGAAATATCTGACCAGTAATCCTTAAAACTGTCAAAGTCATCAAGAATAAACTGTCAGAACCAAAAGGAACCTACAGACACATAATGACTAAATGTAATGTCGTACTCTGGATGGGATCCTGGAACAGAAAAAAGACATAAGGGAAAAAATGAGGAAACTGGAATAAAGTATAGACTGTAGTTAATAACAATGTATCAAAAGGGGTTCATTAATTATGACAAATGTACCATAGCAATGTAAGATGCTAATAACAGGAAATACTAGGTGTGGGGTATATGGGAACCCTCTTGCAATAATTCCATGTATCTAAAATTGTTCTAAAATAAATGTTTATTAAAAAAAGAAGAAGAGGGGCGCCTGGGTGACTCAGTCGGTTGAGCATCCGACTTCGGCTCAGGTCATGATCTCACGGTTCGTGAGTTCGAGCCCCACATCAGGCTCTGTGCTGACAGCTCAGAGCCTGGAGCCTGCTTCAGATCTGTGTCCCTCTCTCTCTCTCTGCTCCTCCCCTGCTCACATTCGGTCTCTCTCTCTCAAAAATAAATAAATGTTTAAAAAAATTAAAAAAAAAAAAAAAAAAGAAGAAGAAGAAGATAGCCTGAGCAGGGGACTACCTTGCCAACACTCCCTATCCACACATCATACCTAAGGCATCTCAGCAGGGCAAAAGAACTTTTGGTGGTGTGGAACATCTATTGGGAAGAGGGGAGTATACAGGGGGTGATGCCTCCATAGGATCATGATCTCCAAAAAGAGTAAAAGTACCTAGTGTCAGTCATCCAAACACCACTGTTGATACTTTGATAAAGACACTATTGATAAGATAAAGACCACTGAAGACCCCCAAAATATGCAGATCTGAGGTCACTACCCACATTGCCTTGGGAACATATGAAACTTAACCCACCCCTCAGACACTACCCTGACAATGAGAATGTTAACAGGACACCTTAGGATGCAATTAAGGAAATTTCAACCTGACTGACTTAAACAATAAGGAAACATTTTGTATCTCACATACAAGTACCAATATTCTATTGCAACATTCTACTCCATAATGTTCAGTGCCTCATTCATTCTCTAGCTAACTCTCCTGGCACTCGGGTTGTCTCCATTTCAGGTATCACATGCAGAAGGCACAACATCTGGCAGCAGAAAAGACCACCTCTTCAAGTGAGACTCTTGAAGGATTCTTGTCAGATATTTTCTAGACTGTCTCTCAGTATGAGTCTGTCTGATGCTTTCTTGTGATTAGACTAAGGATTTTAGATTTGGGGTAAGAATACCATAGAGATGCAAGTGCGATTCTTTTAAGGAATTCGGAAACTTCCCCTCACAACTCAACAGCCACACATCATAAGCTCCTTCCTAAATTAATCAGTAGGAAGAATAATGAAATTACCATAATCACTTTAGACCAATCAGGACTTACTCCTGAATCACAAAGGCAAGTATATATACCAAACAAAATAGGGCTGGTCTGCAAAAATGAAGGGGGGTGTGAATGGATACTGAGCAGGCCACCACCAGTGTCTATAGGTAAAAACCCTGAAAGGCAGAGCCTTTACTCAAGAGAATACATTAAATGAACAAATCTGTTTTAAAATAGAAGACACACTTTTCATTGTCCAATTTACTTCTTCCTCCAACACTATCACCACCCAGAGGGAATTTTAGATCTGTTATAGAAAATAAGAAAGTTTCAGGCTTTGTTTTTTCTACAATCTGATTTGTAACATGTCAAGTTTGATACTTCTACATACATGTGATCTCAGATCTGTATAATACCTAGGTAAGTACTAACTAAGCTCTCCATCTTACAGATGAGGAAATGAATCCAAAGTAGTTAAATAACTTGCCCAACATCACAGCTAGAAACTGAATTAGATTTCTAAGCTGTATCTGCAGTCTTAAAAGCTTGAAATGTTTTTTTAAGATACCATATACTTCCCCAGATATCAAGGGAGTAGAGGCAATAAATAAAAGACCTCTAACAGATAAATTTCATCTACAGCTCATCTAGACCAACATGACCCTTTCTGTTAGCAGCTCAAAGAATAAACATGCATACACACTCCAACAAAGATGCTATCGCTAGCTCAAAATATGAAACTGACACATAAGTAAGAGATTTAGATTTGCGAGCCAGTTGCATAAAATTAACTAAACAGAAGTAGTTAAGATACCTAGGGCAACATTTCTCAATGCTTTGCTAGATTCTTCTGTATCATGATAACAAGTAGGCCATGAAAATAGTAATCTGTGATCAAATAAACTGAGAGACTAGGTGAAACAAAATTAAACAGCCTTATTAACCAACAGATTTCTCAGAGCCTTTATACACCAGCAGGCATTATGAACTCTAAGAAGAGTATATTCTACTTATAGTATTTACAGTGCTTTAGGTTTATTTATTTATTTTGAGAGAGAGCGAGCGAGTGCAGAGGAGGAGGAGAGAAAGAGGGAGAGAGAATCCCAAGCAGACTCCTCACTCTCAGCTCTGACTTGAACCATGAGATCATGACCTGAACTGAAATCAACAGGAGGACACTTAACCAACTGAGCCCTTCAGGCGCCCCCTCTTCTTACAGTATTTAACATTTATCTTGAAAAAATCTCTTTCCTTTTTTAATCCTGACCACTTATAAACAATTCCTAGGAAAGTATTCTGTTTAACACCATTTTGAGAAATACTACTCTAAGGGGGGCAAAGGCAAAGGCCCAAGAATACAATCCATTATTAGGGGGCTGGAGGCAAACAAACAAACAAACAAACAAATCCAATAAAGAATACAGTGAAGAAGGTAGGAAGCAAATATGGATAATTCAATATTATAGAAGCAAGAAAGGAGATGGTTTCTAAAGAGACAATCAACAAAACTAAACTACTGAGATATTAAATAGAGAATAAAAAGTGTTTCGATTGGACTAGGAAAACTGTCACTTGTGACCTTTAGGAGAATAATAGCTTCAGAAAGGGGGAGAAAAGAAGGATGACAGGCAGAATATAAAAGGTTAGGATGGAAATGATAAAAGAAGTAGATGAAGCATTTAGAGACCACCAATAACTGTAGTTTAGCAGTGAAAGTAAAAAAAGAAATTGGTTGGTTGGGAGAAGGGAGCATATAGAGCAATAAAAATAAAAAAAAAAATTAGAATGGGGTCACATGCACCTGGTTGAAGGTAAAAGTGAAACCATACTGAAAGAAACGTAATAACAGATCAGTAGATGGAAGAAATGGAATCCAGAGTATAAATGACTAGAAAAGACATCTTTCCTCTCAGCTTGGAGAGAATTTGAATAGCAATGCCTAGCCAAAGCTGAAGACCTTCTTTTAATACTCAAAAATTTCATAGATTTCTTCCTACTCCACTCAAGAGAACTTTTCAGTCTTTAGAGTTCAGTGTATATAGCAAGGGTATAAATTTGCTGATCTGTTGTTGCTCCTGTCAGAGGATGTCTGTTGTGGGGAAAAGCAGAGGGTTACAGAGCTGCAATTAACTAAGGGCCCCAATCTGCATGTAATAAGAAGGTGTAGGCAAGTGACAATAGGGAAGTTAGGAGCTCATGGGATTTTAATTTATAATGACTTACTATAAATGATTTTTATATACAAAATAAAAGCTTAGGAACACACAGAAAACAATGTGAAGATTACCAAAGAAGGGTCCAGAAAAAAAAAAGGCATCTACTTAGCCCACCCATAAATTTCCACAACTCTGCTATACCAACAGAAGTGGCGTAAGTCATAAATTTATAATGTAACTTCAGGGGCGCCTGGGTGGCTCAGTGAGTTGAGCGTTGGACTCTTGATGTCAGCTCAGGTCATGATCTCATGGTTCCTGAGTTCGAGCCCCGCGACCAGCTCTGCGCTGACAGTGCGGAGCCTACTTGGGATTCTCTGTCTCTCTCTCTCTCTCTCTCTTTCTGCCTCTCCCCTGCTCATTCGTGGGCGCGCGTGGACACAGGCACACACACACTCTCTCTCTCTCACTCTCTGTCAAAAAAACCAAACATTTAACATAAAAAATAATAATATAACTCCAATATGCTGGTGAGAAAAAAGACTAGTAGCAGGTCTGGTTACAGTACAGCTTTAAACTTTTTAAATTTAAACTTTGTATGGCATTCCATCTACATAAAACACCAACCCTAAGAGCTACTTAAGCATGGAAATTTTCATTTTTATTTCTTTCAAGAATAGCAAGGACACTGACACGAGATTCTGTTGCTTTATAACATTATTATAGATTCTTCCTTTTTGGTTAATTTCATCAACAATTCAAATTGAGTACATAATTTTGCATTAACTATGCCAAAGTCACAAGTGTGGCTCATATACGGCTCCAGGGCCCATTTATCATAACGTTTTGATCACAAAAAAAAAAAAAAAAAAAAAAAGGCTGTAGCATCTGATTCTTCAACTACTTAATATATCCACCTACAGAGGTTAATAAAAATCATACTGCTTAAAATATACATAGGTACAGGAGTCTGAGGAGGCCCATTCTTTAAACGAAGAAATTAATATTGATCAGTGTGCACGGAATAAGGATAAGGCAACAATACCTACACCAAACCTGGCAGTCTCCAGATTTGTGTATCTGTAAACCTAAGGCAGCCACATAGGCCAGATGACTGCTACTGCCAGCTCAGCAGCTGAGCTTGGAGAACAGGCGGTATCCACACACAGGCCACATTTGAGAACCAGAACTTGTGGCCAGTTTCGCCTGGTAGCGACTGGAGAACGTGGCAGTGATAAACCGGGAAAAGTCTGATGGAAAAAGGGTTACTGGCGGTAAGGGGAGCCTCCAAGGCTGCAATCCCGGAAGGCATAAAGCAGCCGCGGTAGGCTAATGCCCCTACGCCGGGTTAAAGGAAAGTAGGAGGACTGAGAGGAGAGGGCTCGTCCTTACCTTGTCATCCTCGCATCTTTTCCCCAGGCCCTCCCTGGCCTGCAGCCGGCTGCTGAGGCGGCCGTAGTCGGCCTCCTTCTGGTCGATCTGTTTCTTGTGCGAGTCCACCAAGAGCAGGAGGTCCGAATTGCGCTTCTCCAGGCGCCCACGGGCCACCTCGGTGCGCTGGACCTGGCCCTGCAGCTCCGCCACCTCCTCCTGAAGCAGGACGTGGCGGGAGGAGATACTCCAGTAGTTGAAGGCGAGGACCGCGATCACCACCAGCAGCACCACCAACACGAAGGAGGGCAGGCGGCCGGCCCGCCGGTTAGCCCCGAAACCCACCATGGGGTCGAACTAGGCTGTGCCCTGGGGCCTCGCCGCGGACACCTGCGGCCAGAATCTCAGGCCTCAGTAGCTGAGTTGCCTGGGGGACGCGGCCCCAGGGCCGGCCGAAGGAGGAGGCGGGCCAATCTGCCTGCCTGAGAGCCGGAGAAGGGGGCGGGGCCGCAAGCCGCAGGCCCCTCCCCGCCCCCCCTCCTCAAATCAGGCCAAAGCGTGTTCCCAAAGCTTTGAAAACGACCCTGCACAATCCGGGTAGAACCAGGAGAACCCAGCCGCCTGCACCCGGGACCCAACACCTCAGGGCTGGGGGGCGGGGAAAGGTGCCGGAAGGGGGCGGATTTAACTCTGGCCCCGCCCATTGGCTGGGTCCGGGTCGCTTAGGGGGCCATTGCCTAGTTTCCGCCGACGCCCCCTCTTCTCGCGAGAAAGTGAGTTTCTCTCGCCCTTTGCAGTCTTATCTCGCGAGTGTTATCTCTGTTGGGAAGAGTGTTGTGTTAATTTTGGCGCTTTGTGTTAGCTCTTGTACCTGAATTCGAATCTCTTCAATTTTTTACCCTGATTCCCTTGAGCCAAGGTCCAGGGAGTGCCTACCCTACCCTGACTCTCGTGCGAGTTTTCGTCTTTGAGGACATCTGCGGTTGTGACCGCTTTGTAGGGATAACAGTCGGTGAGATGCGGCAGAAAGGGCGACTAGAAGGGCTCTGTACTTGCTTCAGTAGATAGATTTTCTCGTCTGTGCTGACGATGTAGAGAGTAAACAACAAATACCATAAAATAGTGGTGCTCCCAATATTACAAAGACAAATCAAGAAAAACTAAGCTTTATAACTGAACGGGGTGGTGCCAGCCAGGTTTCCAGGGTTACTCCTTGCACGGAAGGGAAGAACTTCAGAATGTGTGAGTTCTTAAACTTACTGCTGCTTTTGCTTTGAGACAGGCTTCCAAATAGAAAGTCCAGAAGCTACCTCAATGAATGATAACTAATGCTATTACTGACAGCACACTCTGAGTTAGAAATAGCTCTTTTACAAATTATTTTTGCATGCCTAGTCTCATGTTATCTTCTCAACAACACAGTTATACAGATGAGGAATCTAATACAAAAAACTGTTCCAGAAACTTTCTCAAAGTCCCTTATCTTGTTTGAGACTTGTTAGACTTGGAGCCAGATCACTGTTCCCTTAACTTCATTGCTCTTTGCATTATACCAGGCTAACCGTTGCTATACGTTCAGCATTAATCACCGTGAGGAAGAAAAAGCCCCACCTCTTTTGTTTTTTCTGCAGATTTCCTTTGTCGTGGCATAAAAAAAAATTTTTAAGTTATTGGCTGTTTAAGGAGAAGATGGAGTTGCTTTATTTTTCAAACTTCAGTTTCAAGAACTTCCATAAGAATAAAATCTCAAGAATGAAAAAAACTGGTATTTTCATTCAAATCAGGGCAAAAAGACTTGTCATCTTTGAATAATTATCCTATGCATCCTGTCCGTTTCAAAAATGAAGTAACTTGCCTAGAAGTTAGTAGCCTGGAAGAATTATTGCACCTTTAAGAGTGATGATTTCTCTCTCATAGTTACATAAAAACAAGTAATGCCAAAATTATTAATCTTTAGTTCACATCAAACTTGAATTCTTTGCTCCAGCTTCATGAGATCACATAAATCCCCTTCACTCTCAAATGACAAGCAGACTTTGGCAAAAGGGAGCAAAGCAAAAATAGAAGATCATTGACTATAATGACCCTTCCCATGTATCCTTTTCCTCAACTTCATAATGGCCTTGCTTTGTGGAGCCAGCAGTTGAAAATTAACTATAAAATAGTATTAACTGCTTAAGATATTACTCTTGCAAAAATGTTTTCATTTTTATATGGGATTCTGACATATAAAAATTTAATATTGTACAAAACACATTCACATACATTTTTTAAATAGATGCTTAAAAGAACTATTTGTTTCTTAGTCCATTATTCCATTTTACACATGCAGAAGTAATGTGCTTAAAGTGATATGTCTGGCAAGTGGCAGGGCTGATCTTAAAAACCAACCCTATTTCGACTCTGCCCCCAGGGAAAAAAATTTTTTATTCCATTTTGATGGTTACCTCTTCAAGCTATTCTCCCTACTAAAGGACCCAAATCCACATATCATCATGACAGTGTATAAGCACTTTCCTATAGATGGTTCTGGATTAGGCATTAAACAAATGGAAGTAAAAGTCAATTCCTTAAGCCAGGTGATCAAGGTTAGCAACAACATTGATAAGTCATGTTATTAGTATGTATCCTTGATATGATGTGATGTGAGCACCACTCTGGTTTCCCTCCCCAAAACTCTTTAACTCTAGTCTAATCGTTAGAAAAAATATCACACAAATTCCAATTGCCTCAACTGGACCAGTAATCCTACAAAGTGTCAAGGTCATCAAAAACAAGGAAAGTCTGAGAAACTTTCATAGGCAAAAGAAGCATGAGGAGACATAACTACTAAATGTAATGTGGTATCCTGGATAGGATCCTAGAACAGAAAAAGGACATTAGGGGAAGATGAAGGAAATTTGAATAAAATATGAACTTTAGTTAATAATAATGCATTAATTGATTGTTATAGATGTACCATGCTCATATAGGGTGTTAATAATGGGGGAGATTGGATGTGAGGTATGTGAGAGTTCTTTAATATTTTCACTATTTTTCTGTATTTCTAAAACTGCTCTAAAATAAAATTATTTTTCAAACACCAGTTTCTATCTTTTGGAATATCTTTTAGGTTATAATGTGTAGACATAAATATGTTCATATAGCTGAAAAGGCAGTATAATCACAGAGAAATAATGTTTTAAGATTTATTTTCAGGGTAAGCATCTATTATAAAGTGGCAAGTAAGGTTGAATAACAGGAATTTTGTGTTTAAATTGAGTTTTCTTTAAGGGCAACAATCATGTCATTTATTTCTCTTGTGCAATCGAGACCCTTTTTGAGCTCAGAACACTATTTGGCATATGTCTTCAGTTTATGTTGACTCAAAAAATTTTATATGCTGCAGTTGAGCAGAGGAGTGGATTATTTCATAGCTTATTCCTCAATATATCTTTTAAAGATTTTACTTTTCAGCAATCTCTACACCCAACGTGGGGCTCAACCTCACAACCCCAAGATCAAGAGTCACATGCTCTACCAACTGAGCCAGCCAGGTACCTCATTATTCCTCAATATTTATGACTTTGGGTAGGACTAGATTAGAGAAGGTGGCACCTCATAGAAATACAAAATAGACAAATATGTTAGGCAAGTTCTTTCCATTGCAAATGGGAAAAAAACAACAACCAAAACTGGTTAAAGCAAAGAGTTATATATATTTTAGAAGCATACTGGAATAGTCCATGGTAATATTGAAAGAGCAACAGGAACTGGGGTACCTATAGGGAACTCAATGTTTCCGTAATTCAGTCTTTTTGTTTCTCCCCCCTGCTTGGCTTTATTCTTTATTTCTTCAGATGGTGCTTTTCTTCACAGACAAGAAATATGGCCCCAACATCTCCAGGGTCACATTCTGCTAGTTCCATGATCTGAAAAGCAAGGGAAGTCTGTCTTCTAGCTTTCAGTACAAAAATGATGAAGGAAGGATTCTGGTTGTCCAAGCCTGATCATTACACACAACTTATACCCATCACTGTGGCCAGGGAGATAAGGTATTATGATTGGCCCAGCATAAAATGCTCTCCTATGGTCAGTAGTCAGTCTGAAAACAAGAAACAGAAAAAAAATGTTGACTCAAACAAATACAACTGAGTTTCCTTTTTCTTGAGATGTATTATCTTCCTTCCAATTAAGAACAGTTAATAAGTGAATAAAGACATTGTGTTTCAGGTTGTTTTCCCCAGGAAACAGGCTCTGAGATGGAGATTCATAATAGAAAACATAATAGGATGAAAACGGTATTGGCAGAGGGAGAGTTGGAATGCTATGCAGTCTCAGTGAAAGCTTCAGCCAATGCCAATAGAGCTCTAAACTTTTGCAGCCCTTCAGAGTTGTCCTGAGTCGGAGGGGTCCAGGCCTTTATATTCATAAATCAACCAGGTTTTGGATAGCAAGGAGAAAAGGCCACAGGCTATGTGCTAACTCCAGTCAATTAATAACAATACCTGAATTACTGTACTAAAAATAAAAAAATTGACAAAGTGTATCTGAGCTAAGTGAGGAAGAATGCTATGATCAATTAGTAATTTGTCCACAGGCACAGGAGGGGGTATGATGTTATGCATGAGAGGTGGATGCTATGATGCACAACCCGGATCCCCTTTCAAGCATGAAGGACTTATTCCCCTAACTGCTGGGAGTGCTGCCAACAGAGAGCCTTTAGCTATCAGCCCTTTTCAGAATTGCCTCAGTTGAAGAGGACCACCTTGTGAACAGAATGCCCTGTTCCCATGGCAACCAACAATGAATACTAGTCAAGAGAACACACTTTTGTTAAGTTACTTCCTTACATCAAACCCATTTCCTATGGTTGTATAGCAAGAGACAATGTACTGTAGGGGTAATGTGGGCTCTGGAGTAAGAATGTGTGAGTTAAAAGTCTCTGCCTCTTACTAATTTTGTAACACAGGCAAGATACTCAACTTCAGTGCACCAGGTTTCCCATTTCCAAAATGGCATATGAGTTAGGATTAAATTTGGCTCCATATAAGAGGGAGAAATAACTTGAACAAGATAGGATTTTTTTTTTCTTTCTTACATAAAATATATTCAGACACAAGCAATCCAAGACTGGTATGTCAGGCTCCTTCAAGCTCACTGTGGTCATCTCTACAGTACAGATCTCGTCTTCACTTCCAGATGTGACTTTCTTGATCCAGGAAGCATAAAAGAAGAAGGGTACCATCCCACCTACCTTCAACTTTTAAGAAGACTTCTCCAAATGTGCATTTCCACTTCCTTCTCATTGATTTGAACCTAGTCACATAGTCACCCCCCAACCCCTAGAGACCAAAGAGGCAAGGAAATATAGTCTTATAGCAACAATGTCTTCAGTTGAAAATTAGGGTCTCTTAGTAAAGGAAAAGAAGGAAAAGTATAGGGAAGCAAAAACAAATTCTGTCACAAATGGGGAAAATAATAATGCCTATCTTATAAGGATGTTGTGTGAATTAAGTGAGTTAATATAGATACCATGCCAAGGAGAAATGAAGACGGTGGAGTAGTGGGAGGACCCTAGGCTTGGTTAGTCCCTTGAACTCAGCTAGATAAATATCAAATCATTCTGAATACTCAAATATATCTGAGGATTGACAGATCAAACTGCACAACTAGAGAGAAAGAAGAGGCCACATCATGGAAGGTAAGAAATGCAGAGACATGATTTGGTAGAGAAGTGAATAGCAGGTGCTGTGGAGGGGAAGGAGCTCTGGCCGTGGAGAGAGGTGTGAGAGAGAGAGGATTGCACAGGGGATGGCACACAGAAAACACTTGCCGAAAACCATTGACTGGGAACACAAAAGGGGCTAATTTTTGTGAATTTTTACAACAATGGGGCTCAAGGACTAGAGTTTTAGAGGTCTGTGGCATGGCAGGTGTGGAGCCCTGTGGGTGCTTCAGTGCTCCTGTGGAGCAGGACAGATAGCCTGGGGGCAAATGTAACCCTCTGAGGATCCCCTGGATGCAGTGGGAAAGATGGTTTCCCTTTCTTGGAGCACATCTGAGAGAGGTGGCATTGCCTCTCCAGGGACAAAGGAGCTGGCAGGTACCATTTCTCTACCCAACCCCTCAGCATAAACTAATTTCAGTAAGCAGCACTGCACCAACAGGGCCTGCTTAAACCACTTACACCAAGCCCCGCCCCCCTGCACTCTGTAGGTGCTGCTTCTCTGTCAAGTTTTCCTGAGAACCAGCACAGCAGGCACCTCCTGCAGGAGACCAGCATATCCCCCCAACACCCCCCCCCCCCAGCCCAACTCCTGCATGCACCATGTCTACTGACCATAGAGTTCTGCAGAGCTTCAGCTCTAGTGGAAATAGCTTCAGGTCTTTTTTTAACAAGCAGACCAGAGCACACCTAGTTAAAACTTGCCACACTCTGAACAAGGTCAAAACACTTCCCACTGCAAGCAAGGGGAAACTCCGCTGAGAACTGACCTGAGGGAAAGAGCTGACAAAACACAACAGTGGAGTGCACACAGCATTCACAAGAGACACCTTCTGAAGCGCCAGGCCCTGGAAAGTATATGACTGCTTCTTTATAAAGCCCTTACCCTCAGGAGCAGGAAACATAGCAGGCTTTCCTAACACACATCAGAAGACAGAGATGTAGACAAAATGCCAACACAGAGGAAACCATCCCAAAAGAAAGAACAAGAAGAGGTCATGGCCAGGAATCTAATCAAAATAGATGTAAGTAATTTGCTTGATCCATAATTTCAGCAATCATAAATAAAGCAGCAGTCATAAGGATACTAGCTGGGCTTGAGAAAAGCATAGAAGAGACCAGGGAATCCCTTACCATGGAGATAAAAGACCTAAAAAATAGTCAGGCTGAAATTAAAAAATGCTATAATCAAGATGCAAAACTAACTGGATGTAATGACCACAAGGATGGAAGAAGCAGAGGAATGAATAAGTGATATAGAAATTAAAATTATAGGGGCGCCTGGGTGGCTCAGTCGGTTGAGTGTTCGACTTCAGCTCAGGTCATGGTCTCATGGTTCGTGGGTTCAAGTCCTGAGTCAGGCTCTGTGCTGACAGCTCAGAGCCTGGAGCCTGCTTTCAATTCTGTGTTTTCCTCTCTGTCCCTCCCCTACTTGTGCTCTGTCTCTCTCTGTCTCTCAAAAATAAATAAACATTAAAAATATTTTTTTAAGAAATTAAAATTATGGAAAATAATGAAGCTGAAAAGAAGGAAAGAAAATATTGGATCATGAATGTAGACTTTGAGAACTCAGCAACTCCATAAAGTATAATAACATTCGTCTCATAGAAGTCCCAGAAGAAGAAGAGAGGGAAAGGGGACAAAAGGTTTATTTGAGCAAATTATAGCTGAGAACTTCCCTAATCTGGGGACAGAAACAGACACCCAAATCCAGGAGGCACAGAGAACTCTCATCAAAATCAATAAAAGCAGGCCAACACCAAGAAATCCCACAATTAAATTTGCAAAATATACAGGTAAAGTAAAATGCTAAAAGCAGCAAAAGAAATCCCTATCTTACAAGGAAAAACAGGGGTGCCTGGGTGGCTCAGTCGGTTGAGTGTTCAGCTTCTGCTCAGGTCATTATCTTGCAGTTTGTGAGTTTGAGCCCCCACACCAGGCTCACTATTGTCAGCATGGAGCCCACTTTGGATTCTCTGTCCCCCCACCTCTCTCTTCCCCTTCCCTAATCACTCGTTCTCTCTCAAAGATAAACAAATAAACAAAAACCAAGGGAAAAACATAAGGTTAGCAGCAGAAACTTGGCAGGCCAGAAGGGAGTGGCATTATATAGTCAATGTGTTGAATGAGAGATATATGCAGCCAAGAATACTCTGTCCAATAAAGCTGCCATTCAGAATGAAAGAAGAGATAAAGCATTTCCCAAACAAACAGAAACTAAAGGAGTTCATGACCATTAAACCAGCCTACAAGAAATGTTAAAGGGGACTCTGAGGGGAGAGAAACACCAAAAATGATGAAGACTAGAAAGACACAGGGAAAATTTCTAGAAACAACAACTTAACAGGTAATACAGTGGAACTAAATTCATATTTATCAATAATCACTCTGAATGTAAGTGGACTAAATGCTCCAATCAAAAGACATAAGGTATCAGAATGGATACAAAAATAAAGATCCATCTATATGCTGCCTACAAGAGATTCACTTTAGACCTAAAGACATTTGAAGATTGAAAGTGAGGGGATGGAGAACCATTTATCATGATGATGGATGTCAAAAGAAAGCCAGAGTAGACATATTTATATCAGACAAACTAGGTTTTTGTTTTGTTTTGTTCTGTTTTAGAGAGAGAGAGAGAGTGCGAGTGGAGGAGGGGGCAGAGAGAGAGAGAGAGAGAGAGAGAGAGAGAGAGATAATCCCAAGCAGGCTTCACACTCAGTGCAGAGCCTGACACTGGGCTTAACCCCAAGACCCTGGGTTCATGACCTGAGCAAAACTCAAGAGTCGGGCACTCAACCAACTGAGCCACCCAGGTGACCCCAGACAAACTAGATTTTAAACCAAAGACTGTAATAAGAGATGAAGAAGGGCACTATCATAATAAAGGGGTCTATCCAATAAGATCTCACAATTGTAAATATTTATGACATTAACTTGGAAGCACCCAAATACATAAAACAATGACAAACATAAATTGTCATAAATTGATACTAATACAATAATAGTAGAGAATTTTAATACCCCACTTACAACAATGGACAGATCATATAAGCAGACAATCAACAAAGAAACAATGGCTTTGAATGACACACTGGACCAGATGGACTTAACAGATATATTCAGAACATTTCATCCAAAAGCAGCAGAATACACCTTCTTTTCAAGTGCACACAGGATATTCTCCAGAATAGATCACATACTGGATCACAAATCAGGCCTCAATAAGTACAAAAAGATTGAGATCATACCATGCATATTTTCCAAACACAACGCGATGAAACTTGAAGTCAGCTACAAAAAAAAATTTGGAAAGACCACAAATACATGGAGGTTAAAGAACATCCTACTAATTAATGAATGGGTCAACCAGTAAATTAAAGAAGGAATGAAAAAAAAATACATATAAATAAATGATAATGAAAACACATGACCAAAACCTTTGGGATGCAGCAAAAGTGGTCATAAGAGGGAAGTAAATAGCAATACAGGTTTACCTCAAGAAGCAAGAAAAATATCAAATACACAACCTAAACTTACAACTAAAGGAGCTAGTAAAAGAACAACCAATGAAGCCTAAAGCCAGTAGAAAAAGGGAAATAATAAAGGTTAGAGCATAAATAAATGATACAGAAACAAACATACAAACAAAACAATAACAACAACAACAACAACAACAAAAATATTGTAGAACAGATCAATGAAACCAGGAGCCAGTTATTTGAAAGAATTAATAAAATTGATAAATCCCTAGCTAGACTTATCAAAAAGAAAAGAGAAAGGACCCAAATAAATAAAATCACAAATGAGAGAGGAGAAATCACAACTAACACCACAGAAATACAAACAATTAAAAGAGAATACTATGAAAAATTATATGCCAACAAATTGGGCAATCTGGAAAAAATAGATAAATTCCTAGAAACATATAAACTACCAAAACTGAAACAGGAAGAAATAGAAAACTTAAACAGACTGATAACCAACAAAGAAATTAAATCAATAATTAAAAATCTCCCAACAAACAAAAGCCCAGGGCCAGATAAATTCCTAGGAAAATTCTACCAAACATTTAAAGAAGAGTTAATACCTATTCTTCTAAAACTGTTCCAAAAAATAGAAA
This sequence comes from Herpailurus yagouaroundi, assembly GCF_014898765.1. Taxonomy (NCBI): domain Eukaryota; kingdom Metazoa; phylum Chordata; class Mammalia; order Carnivora; family Felidae; genus Herpailurus; species Herpailurus yagouaroundi. The sequence continues at coordinate 10,849,525 of NW_024412415.1, read as the reverse complement.
GGAAAGGAAATTTTCCAAACTCATTCTATGAGGCCAGCATTACCTTGATTCTAAAACCAGACAAGACCCCACTAAAAAGAATTACAGGCCAATATCCCTCATGAACATGGATGCAAAAATTCTCAGCAAAATACTAGCAAATCGAATATAACAGTATATTAAAAGAATCATTCACCATGATAAAGTGGGACTTATTCCTGGGCTGCAGGGGTGGTTCAATATTCACAAATCAACGTGATACACCACATTAATAAAAGAAAGTATAACCAAGTAAGGATAGAGGGAACATATCTCAATATTATAAAGGCCATATATGAAAGATCCATAGCTAATATAATCCTCAATGGGGAAAAATTGAGAGCTTTTCCACTACAGTCAATAATAAGACAGGGATGTCCAATCTCACCATTGTTATTTAAAATAGTACTGGAAGTCCTAGCCTCAGCAATCAGACAACAAAAAGAAATAAAAGGCATCCAAATCAGCAAGGAAGAAGTCAATTTTCACTACTTGCAGATGACATGATATTCTATGTATAAAACCCGAATGACTCCACGAAAATATTGCTAGAACTGATACACACATTTGGTGAAGTCACAGGATACAAAATCAACATACGGAAATCTGTGGCATTTCTATACACCAATAATGAAACAGAAGAAAGAGAAATGAAGAATCGATCCCATTTACAATTGTACCAAAAACCTTAAGATACCTAGTAATAAACTTAACCAAAGAGGTAAAAGATCTGTACTCTGAAAACTATAGAATACTTAGGAAACGAATTGAAGATAACACAAAGAAGTGGAAAAACATCCCATGCTCATGGATTGGAAAGCAAATATTGTTTAAATGTCTATACTGCCAAAAGCGATCTACACATTTAACGCAATCCCTACCAAAATACCACAAGCATTTTTCACAGAGCTAGAGCAAACAATCCTAAAACTTGTATGGAACCACAAAAGACCCCAAATATCCAAAGCAATCTTGAAAAAGAAATACAAAGCAAGAAGCATCACAATTCTGAACTTAAAGTCAAGTTATATTACAAAGCTGTATGGTATTGGCACAAAAACAGACACATAGATCAATGGAACAGAATAGAAAACCTAGAAATGAACACACAACTGTATAGTTAGCTAATTTTTGACAAAACAGGAAAGAATATCCAATGGAAAAAAGACAATCTTCAACAAATGGTGCTGGAAAAACTGGACAACAACATGCAAAAGAATGAAACTGGACCACTTTCTTACACCATACACAAAAATAAATTCAAAATGGATGAAAGACCTAAATGTGAGACAGGAAACTGTCAAAATCCTGGAGAAGAACACAGGCAGCAACCTCTTTGACATCAGCCATAGTAACTTCTTACTAGACATGCTGCCAGAGGCAAGGGAAACAAAAGCAAACATGAACTATTGGGACATCATCAAGATAAAAAGCTTCTGCACAGTGAAGGAAACAGTCAACAAAACTAAAAGGCGACCTATGGAATGGGAGAAGATATTTGCAAATTGCATATTTGATAAAGGATTAGTGTCCAAAATCTATAAAGAACTCATCAAACACAACACTCAAAAAACAAATAATCCAGTTAAGAAATGGCAGCAGACATGAACAGATATTTTTCCAAAGAAGACATTTAAATGACTAACAGACACAGGAAAAGGGGTTCAGCATCATCCATCATCAGGGAAATGCAAATCAAAACCACAGAGACCTCACCTCGCATCTGTCAGAATGGCTAAAATGAACAACACAGAAAACAATTAAGTGTAGGCAAAGATGAGGAGAAAGGGGAACACTTTTGCACTGTTGGTGGAATCCAAACTGGTGCACCCACTCTGGAAAACAGTGTGGAGTTCCTCAAAAAGTACAAATTAGAACTAACCTATGATCCAGCAGTTGCACTACTATGTATTTACCAAAAGGATATAAAAATACTGATGCAAAAGGACACAGGAACCCCATTGTTTACAGCAGTGCTATTGACAATAGCCAAATTATGGAAAGAGCCCAAATGTTCATTGACTGATGAATGGATAAAGAAGATGTGTATATATACACACACAACATCTTCTTTATCCATATCCATATTTATATAGGAATATTACTCAGCCATCAGAAAACATGAAATTTTACCATTCACAATGATGTTGATGGAGTTAGAGTGTATTACACTAAATGAAATAAGTCAGAGAAAGACAAATACCATATGATTTCACTCATATGTGGAAATTAAGAAACAAAACAGATGAACACGGGGCAAAAAAAGAGACTGGCAAACCATAAAAGAGACTCTTACTATAGAAAAAAAACTGAGGGTTGCTGGAGGGGAGGTGGGTGCAAGGACATGTTAAATAGGTGATGAGTATTTAGGAGGGCACTTGCTGTGATGAGCCCTGGGTGTTGTATGTAAGTAATGAATCACAAAATTCTACTATTGAAACTAATACTACACTACATGTTAGTGAAATTTAAATTAAAACTTAAAAAAGAAAAAAATAATAATATATGTACTATGTTTAGAACAGGAACTTAGCAAGTATTCAATACATGCTGCCACTATTACTATTACTGTAGTAATGGTTTTCAGCTTGTGGGGAGGGCATGAACAAACCTGTATCTTCACCAGCCTATACATTGAATGAAGAATTTCTACAAAATCTCATTACTTTTTTAAAACATCTGAGAAGATATTGTGATGAACACAATTGAAATTTATTTAAAATTACTTTTAGATAAGAGTAATTTCATCATAACCTTCATTATACATTTTTGTAATGGACACTATAAGTATAATTGCTATCACATAATTATCCACACAGTTTCTGACATTAAAAAAGAAGTTCTTATAGTCAAAAGATTGGTAATTTGGGTCCAGAGACCCATATTTTTTGTAGGACTGTAACCTAGCCTCTATCAGTCTCTCCAGACTTATTGTTTCCTTCTATTTCTTACACCCTAGCTCTAAGGATATTCTGTTTCCTGAGCTATATTATATATCTGACACTTTTTTGGTTATTTCATATTGGAATACTTCTCCAAGTTTCTTCAATCTTTCACTACCTTTTACTGATAACTTTATTTACCATTAATAAAAATGATACAAATTTTTCAGTGCTTATACAATCACAATTATATTGTTAATATAATAGTTAATTGAGAAACTACTTAATTCAAAAGGTTATTACAAAGTAAGAAAATGCTTTTTTAAAATTTTTTAAATGTTTATATATTTTTGAGAGAGACAAGAGAGCACAAGCAGGGGAGGGGCAGAGAGGGATGGAGACAGAGGATCTGAAATGGGCTCTATGTTGACAGCAGAGAGCCCCATATGGGGCTCAAACTCACTAACCATGAAATCATGACCTGAGCCAAAGTCCGATGCTTAACCGACTAAGCCACTCAGGCACCCCAAGTGAGTAATGCTTTTAAATAAAATTTTTAAAAACTCATTATTATGGCATTGGGTTATTAGAAACCTACTTTATTTAAGCCTTTATATCATGGAGTATACATTAATTAATTGCTTGATTAATTAATCAAATACTCATTGAGTGTCTGTTGTGTGCCAGATAGTGTTGTAGGTAGGAGGAGTTGCAGAGCATACTGCAGGGGCAGAGGGTTCTCCTGAAACTTCCTATCTCTTCCTCCTTTACCAATGCCTAACAGAAATAGTCCATCTCCTTTAAAACATTTTGACACCTCCCACCCCCTGCTGCTCTCAAGTAAAAGTGACCCCCATCTTAAGTGTGCTTCATGATATTTTCTAGATTACTATCATAACAGTTTATTTGCTGTGACACATCATCCTCTTACTAGACTTTAAAAAAATTTTTTTCAACATTTATTTACTATTGAGAGACAGAGAGAGACAGAGCGTGAGCATGGGAGGGGCAGAGAGAGGGGCGAGGGTGGGGGTGGGGGGGACACAGAATCTGAAACAGGCTCCAGGCTCTGAGCTGTCAGCACAGAGCCCAATGTGGGGCTCAAACTCACAAACCACAAGATCGTGACCTGAGCTGAAGACAGGTACTTAACCTACTGAGCCACCCAGGCACCCCTCTTACTAGACTTTTAATACATGTTATTCTGTAGGGTCACATTAACAGACAGTATCACCAATAGGCTGTGATTTTGTTTTGATCTCATACGATTAGGCTTTCCTCCCCTTGGCCAATGACTGCTCACTTCTTTCTTCCCAGTTTCTTTGGATTTGTCTGAAACACTTTTTGAATGCTCTCTTAAACATTTTATCCTTAGGCTTTTTTCTTATATTCTTGAATTATGGGATTTTAGAACAGAAGGGGAATTTAGAGATTGCCTAATCTAAAACTTTGATTTTATAGATGAAGATAAAAATCCAGAGAAATAATGTGACTTGTTCACAATTGTTCTATTCTACCAGTTAATGGCAGACCTGGGATCAGGATGCAAGCTTTCCTCAAGATTCAGCACAAATCCACCCTTTCTGAGACCTTCTTCTAAGTTCCAGGTCAGCTCATATTTTGCTCTTCTGAATTACTAACATATTGTCTATAAAATGCATCACTTTGTCAATGGTCATAGAGTATAATGCTGCTTTATATCATTACTCAATTCCTTCACTGTCCAGTTATGTGTAAACCTCAGCACAGATTTTGATGCTTTTATTTTCTCTCATTTTAGCATGTAGCACAGTAGCTAGTAGATATTAAGAAAATAGGTATTAAGTGAATGAATGGGCACATAGTAGGGATTTAAAAATATTTTTCACTGATTAACCACTGCTTCTCATATACCCTTTTAAAACATAATTGTTCTTGTTCTTTAACATTTTGGTTGTGATTCCTTGTAATTTTTAAAAACCAGACTTAGATTCTTGGCAATCAATGAAAAGATGGTTATGTTTTTGCACAGTCTGCTGCAATGTATTTTTTTTGAGACTTGGCAGAAAACCCAAGGTTTCTGCCCTATTTTTTGTTTTCTCAGTTCATCTAATCTTTTAGATCTTCATGGCTTTCTCTTCTAGACATTGTTCTGTAGAGTGACCCAATTAAATGTGGCCCCATTTAAAGTAGTGGGACTTTATGTGGGACTGGTTTCAAATGATCATCCTGTAATTTTCCAAACCTTTATTTAATACATTTATTTTGGTTCCCTAGTCCAATGTACTTGCTGCCGATGCTAGTGTGGCATCACAATAAATCCTCCCATGCTGATGTTCAGGCAGAAGACACAGTTATGAGCAGAGCAAGTCATGTGTAATATATTGCCCTTTAAGCAAATCCTCGTTTATCCACTGCCTGAGCTTTAAGTAGAAGCTAAAAGCCTTTTTTTAACCTACATAGTTTTTCACTAAATCTGTTAGTTCAGCATGTTGTTTGTGTTGTTTTCAGCAGTGCAATCCCCTGATCTATATCAAGTAAACATGATGATGGATTGAACTCACTTCATTGCTCCTGTTCAGGTGCTATGTTTTGATTTGTCAGTATCTTGGAGAAGTAGCACACTGCATGCCAAGACAGAACAGAAGCCAGGGTTTACAAAGGACCACATTTCCCCTTGCAAAAGACCACATGTTTAAAGCAGGGTAGTGTAGTAAATTTGAAATACTAACATGTTTTGAAATATGTCTCTCTCTCTCTCTTTCTATATATATATATATATATATATATATATA
>NW_024412415.1:10810304-10843451 GCF_014898765.1 Herpailurus yagouaroundi | reverse complement strand
GATTTTTCCAGACTTTTTTCTATCTACATATATACAAACATAAAATATAAAACAAAAATGGAATATTATACATGCCATTTACTGACCTGCTTTTTCAGTTAATATCTTGTAAGCAACCTTCTGTGTTAAGTTTTAGCACTACATATTCAGTTTTGGTAAATGCATAGAAAGATGCCTTTATTTGTTTAACAAATCCCTGTAGATGCACACTAAGTATTTAAAGTAGAAGCTTGTGGTTGCGTGAAACAAAGACATTCCTCCCACACCCAAACGCTTAAAAAATATAAACAAGACCCATTCAAATTGTCTCAAGAAAAAGGAGTGTGTATTGTATAGATTGGAACTGGAACTAGAAATCCACCTATCAGGAATCAAGCTCTAGGATCAAGCTATTCTTTCTGATGCTGCTCTCTATCCCTTTTCTTCATGTCTCACTAATACACCCTTCTTCCTAGGGCATTTGCTTCCTTTAAACTTCCATTTGCACATGGTTTTGACTTGGCTTACTTCAGACTCTTAATTTGTGACACTCTTTCTGTTTGTGTTCCTGCTTCTCAGTCTATAAAATTTGAAACATTTTCATCCCACACCCAGAAGATAATCTTGTACACTCTACCATGTATCCCCTGGGTATAGAAACTAGAGAATAAGTGGCAAGAGATGAGGATGAAGAGATAAGTGAAAGTTAGAAGCCCCTACTAAAAGGTCTGGATTTTTAACCAAGAGTAATAGAAAGCCATCAAAAAGTTTTGAGAGTGACACAGTCAGACTTATGACTTAGAAAGACTTCTCTAGCTAAGTGTGATTGTGCTTACAAGTTATAGATGGCAAGAAGACCAGTTAGGAGACTGTTGCAATAATTCAGGCAAGAAATGTTAGAGGCAGGGAAACAGTTTTTAATTTGGACAACCAGATCATCAATGGGCCCATTCACTGAAATACGAAACTCTGGAGAACTGATCAGAAGTTTCTTTGTAAGTGAATTTTTTTTTAAATTTTTTAAATGTTTATTTACTTTTCAGAGAGAGAGAGAGAGAGAGAGAGAAAGAGAGAGAGAGAGACCATGAGCAGGGGAGGGGCAGAGAAAGAGGGAGACACAGAATCTGAAACATGCATCAGGCTCTGAGCTATCAGCACAGGGCCTGATGTGGGGCCAGAACCCAAACCACGAGACCATGAACCGCACTGGTCGGGCATCCAACCAACTGAGCCACCCAGGTTGCAAGAGAACTTCTAACTGTTTATATAATTGCAGAAGTTTTTCCAGTTGAGAAAAATTATGCATCACTTCACTCAGCCCTTGAAGATCTTCATCTGATAATTTCGGATCTTTCTACTCTCTCAAATCTATGCAACAGCTGTGTGGGGATGTAGTTGTTTTGAGTCTTAAGCCATGCAGCTAACTTATTCCTGTGGCTTTATCCTCTATCATAACAAAATCAACTTTCTCGACTGAATATCATGTCATGCCTTTAACTTCCTCCTGCCAATGTGTAAGAAATATGTGAGAAATAATATTAAGATATATTTTGATAATCAGTTTATGATGTGCCATCCATCAATACTCCCCTTTTATCCTTTTTTTTTTTCTCCACCTCTGGGAGGTTGTTCTGGAGGAAACATCTGTCCAGACAGTTTTTCACTTCTGGAAAATATTAGGATGGCTGACTGATGCATTGGAAAATGAATTCCTTTGGAAAAGGAAACAAGATTCCTTGTTTAGTCAGCTAGCTTTGTCACAAGACACAAACCATTCTCTTGGTCGAAGAGTGAGGTGGTAGGTAAGGCCTGGAAAGTTTCATCATGCTTGGTGTTCCTCACACCCTGACCTGCCTTTTATTCCTTAAGAAGGATCTATCCAAGCAAGACAGATGTCCATCTCTCCTGAGAATGCTTGGAGCAGGAGACCTCTCTCCAGTACTTTTCTTCCTTTTCCACTAGGAGATAATTTGGGGGCGAAGGCAGATTAAGTCTAAGAATTCACTAACTTGAAATATTGCTTGTTTGGATACATGTCTTAGCTATAGTATTATTTATCTATAACTTTGGCTTAAGTAGCAGGATCAGACCCATCTCATCTAAATCCGTTCAACTATTCCCCCAAAACACTACCCAGGGATTAACAAGGATTTACCTCTTGCTAGGAATTAAAGATTGTTTATTTATCCTAGATAGGGGTTCTCCTAATTGGCTACATAGAAATAGCATTTCCATGGGATGCTCATAAAATAGATGGGGAGGTAGTCCAAGGAGCAAACACTTCATCCTCTGCTTTCTATTTAAAGATTCACAAATTACTTTAAGATATTAAAGGCTATATAAGAAGTTCTATAATAAAGAAACCTACTGATTTTTTGATAACTTTATTGAAATATGATTTATATGCCATAAAGCGCATACTTTAAAGTGAATAGTTCAATGATTTTGTGTGTATTTACAGAGTTTTGCAACCATCACCACTTTGTAATTCCATATCATTTTCATTATCCCATAAGCAGTCTCTCCTCATTCTCTCTGCCTCTCCTTTTTTCCCCTATGGATTGCCTGTTCTGGATATTTTATATAACTTGAATCATACAATATGTGGTCCTTTGTGATTGTCTTCTTTTCATTCAGTATATTGTGTTTGAGATTCATCCATGTTTATAGCATGTATTAGTACTTCATTACTTTTTATTGCCAAATATTCCAATGTATAGATAGGCCACATTTTATTTATGTCATCAGTTGATGGATATTTAGTTTGTTTCCATTTTTTGACTGTTATGACTAATGCTTGTATGAGCATTCATGTACAACCTTTGCATGTGTTGGATAGCAGGCAGAGACTGTGGACACATATCTAGAAGCATGTAGACATCATAAACTGTCACTTGGAGAACCAAGCTTTCATTGGGAAAATGTTGTATTAGCTTATGCTTAGTTTGTTCTTTTAGCTTAAAATAATGCATATAAATTATATCAGAAGAAAAGGAAGAACACAATGTTACAAAAATGTTTGCATGCTTACTACTTTATAAAATTTCTAGTAGAGAAGAAAGGAAACCTACATTTTAGTGCACCAAATAAGAAGGAATAAGTAGTCATTGGATGTCTTCCACAGACAATCTTGATTAAAATAAATGAAGGCTAGTTACCTGGGAGGCAAGCAGCAGTAGCCAGATCATGTCTTAAGGACAGGGCAGGGTCAATCTTCAGTTCTGCTTGAAACTTGGACAAAATTCCAGGAGCAAGATCACCAAGAGTAGATGATTGTTAAACCAGTGCATGTAATATCCAGGACTTAATGCTATCTTGAGTAAAAAATATGGAGACTATGTTGAAAAACCACTTTAATGCCTGTCTCTTAAAGAGCTGACATTTTAAGTCATTAAACCTATTAATTAATTTGGGCCTTGGTGTTAAGTCCCCACCCCCTTTTTGCCATACCATTTCCTAACTTCCTTGGAATTAATGTCCTGTGGAACATACCTTGAGAAATGCTGCTCTAGTTACCTCGTTTCTTAACTTCATTCCAGAAACAAATTATTTCTCTTTAGGTCAAAGGTTGTGATCTTCTTCTAACAGCAATCATTTGAGACTTCATAAAACATCAAATACAGGGGTGCCTGAGTGGCTCAGTTAGTTAAATGTCCAACGCTTCATCTCAGCGGGTCATGGTCTCAGAGCAGTGAGGTCAAGCCCCACATCAGGCTCCACACTGACAGCACACAGCCTAGTTAGGATTCTCTTGTCCCTCTCTCTCTGATCATCCCCTGCACTCTCTCTGTCTCTCTCAAAATAAATAAGGAAAAAAAAAAAACCATCAAATACAGAAACTAACAACCTGGCCATTTCCCCCATATTTGTGTCATAAGGACAGTTCAACTAATTTCTAACATAGACCTGGGGTCAAAATGATTCCTGCTCTTTAAATGAGCAAAGTCCTGAAATTTATTTTTTGTATTTTGTCCTCAAGTTTTTATTTATTTATTTATTTATTTTTTTAACATTTATTTATTTTTTTTTTGGTACAGAGAGAGACAGAGCATGAACGGGGGAGGGGCAGAGAGAGAGGGAGACACAGAATCGGAAACAGGCTCCAGGCTCCGAGCCATCAGCCCAGAGCCCGACGCGGGGCTCGAACTCACGGACCGCGAGATCGTGACCTGGCTGAAGCCGGACGCTTAACCGACTGCGCCACCCAGGCGCCCCTCAAGTTTTTATTTAAATCCTAGCTAATTGACATACAGGTGAAAGTCCCGGAATTTAAAGACTGATCTAACACAGAGAGAGGCAAACCAAGAAACAGACCTATGGAGACCTAACTATGGAGAACCTAGACCTAACCATAGACCTAACTGTGGAGAACAAACTGATAGTTAAAAGAGGGGAAGTGGGTGGTGGGATGGGTGAAACAGGTGATGGAGATGAAGGAGTGCACTTGTGATGAGCAAGGAGTGCTGTATGTAAGTGTTGAATCACTAAATTGTACACCTGAGACTAACATTACATTGTATGTTTACTAACTAGAATTTAAATAAAAGCTTAAAAAAATTAAAAAAGTTAAAATTAAAAAAATAAAAACTGACCTAACAGATAGATCTTACATGGAAATGTAGACAAACCGAACTGGCAGCTTACATGGTAGCCAAAGTAAAGCTCCCAACTCCAAAGGTTGGGTTGCTTTAAATCCTATCTTTACTAATAGAGGAGAACGGTGATATGAATTCCACAAATAGGTCATTTTAAACTATTGAAAGTTGATTACAATGCACATTCTTTACAGTAGCAGATTTACCTTTCTAATTATGTTTCATTTAAGCTATCACTAAAATTTTCTAATAAGCCAATAGTTCTTAGCTGTTTTTGTTTTATGACACATGAAAAGTGGTGATCACCAATGTGACACTCTTCTAAGGTTATCTATAATTCTCAGCACAGGCTGCAATTCTGTTTTTTCATTTCCCACTCATAAAAACATATTCAAATGCAAATAAGCGAGAATAAGGTTATAAAAGGAATTACTGCTTACTTTTTCTGGTAGGGAGTTCAGTTGGACTTAACCAAGTTTTATTTCTCTTGGAAAAAGACCTCAAACAAGCCACAACCAGAACCAGATATATCCCTAGTGAGTTGGGGGTGAGATGGGAGTAATAAAGGTGTAATAGCAGCCAAATTTCAAGGAGAGGTTGCCTCTTAGAAACTCATCCCAAAGGAAGAAGCAATTAAAAACTGCCTTTCTCAGCTTACGTCTCCTGCCTTTTGGGTCAGCCTTTTTAATAGTATAACTTGTACCATTAATAAACCTTGTACTACAAGAAGGGTTATAAAATGACCACTACCACAGAATTAGAGAGCAGAGCACTGAGGGGATCACCAGGAGGAAAGGGAATGTTCACAGTCCATCCTAATTTCATTTCTACTCTTTATCTGCCCAAGCCTTGCTGTATTTCACTAGGTTTCAGAACTTTCCCATTCTTGCTGCTACCGTGCCTCCCAAGGCTGAGTTGAGAAACATTGAGCCCCATATTGATTCTGAGAGAGGAAGGATTCTTTTTTCTTTTTTAAATGAGATATAATTGACATATAGCATTATATTAGTTTCAGGTGTACAACAAAATGATTTGATATTTGCATATATTGCAAAATGATCACCACAATGAGTGTAGTTAACATCCATTACCACATAGTTAAAAAATTATTTTCTTGTGATGAAAACTTTTAAGGTCTGCTCTCTTAGCAACTTGCAGTAATATTATTAACTAAAGTCAGCACTCTGTGCATCCCTTTGATTTATTTATTTTATAATTGGAAGTTTGTACTTTTTGACCACCTTTACCCATTTCACTCACCACCCCCCACCTCTGACAACCACCAATCTGTTCTTTGTATCTATGAGTCTGGGGTTTTGTGGGGGGCGAGCGCAGGGCTTAGATTCCACTAATATACAAGTGGAATCATATGGTATTTGTCTTTTCTCCATTTGACGTATTTCACTTAGCATAGTGCCCTCAAAGTCCATCCATATTGTTGCAAATGGCAAGATTTCATTTTTCTTTTTTATGGCTAAACAAGGATTCTTTTTTTTTTTTTAACATTTTTTTTTAACGTTTATTTATTTTTGAGACAGAGAGAGACAGAGCATGAATGGGGGAGGGACAGAGAGCGAGGGAGACACAGAATCGGAAGCAGGCTCCAGGCTCTGAGCCATCTGCCCAGAGCCTGACGCGGGGCTCGAACTCACGGACCGCGAGATCGTGACCTGAGCTGAAGTCGGACGCTTAACCGACTGAGCCACCCAGGCGCCCCAAACAAGGATTCTTAAAAGCAACCCTAATGACATTTTGGAGCAGTTAATTTTTTGTTGTGGCGGCCTGTCCTGAACATTGTAGGATATTTAGCAGTATTCTTAGCTTGTAGCAATTAAATGTCAGAACATTCCCACCTCTCAGTTGTGACAACCAAAAATATCTCCAGACATTGCCAAATGCCCCCTGAGGGGGAAAAGGGGCCCCAAATTGAGAAAAAATTGAGAAAAGGCCCCTTTTCTTTTAATTCAGTTGAAAGAGGGACAGAATGTATTTAAAATAATATTTTCTAAGGAAACTAGGGAAACAAAAGCAAAATACAGAAGCATAGCATTAGTAAGCAGCCATGATGTGGGCGGGGCACCTGGGTGGCTCAGTTGGTTAAGTGTCTGACTCTTGATTTTGGCTCAGGTCATGATCTCACCATTCATCAGATGAAACCCCACATTAGGCTCTGCTCTGGCAGCACGAAGCCTGCTTGGGATTCTCTCTCTCTCAAAAGAAATAAATAAGAAATAAAAAAAATAGAACAGCCATGATGGTTATACAATATTGTGAATATACATAATGCTACTGAACTGTTCACTTGAAAATGGTTAAAAAGATAAGTCATGTAATGTATATTTTACTATAATTTTCTAAAACAGCATAGCATTAATCAAGCCTACAGATTTCTGAATCTAATTTAACTAAATTTTAATGACAGATTAGCATTACTATTATAGTTTATCACATACCTAAATTGAGGTTCTTCTTAATGCTTTAAAACCATCTAGGGAACTCTACCCAAAAGCCTCTTTCTTAGAAAGTAAATATTTTAATTTCTGTCTTGCATCAGGCATCTGAGGCAAATCTCCTAGGCAGACACTAGGAGATTAGGACACTAGGACACTAGGCCGCTTGATAGCTCACAGTCCACTATCCGAAAGGATCATTACAATAGAAGGGATCTTGGAGATCATCTTGTCATACAGGTAAAAAACTTGAGGTCAAAACAGGTTGAGTGACTTACACAGGTTCATGGAGCCCTTTGAAGGTCATGCCAGGACCAGGATCCAGATATCCTGCTTAGAGTTCAGTGTTGTGCTGCTAAACCACACAAAAGCCCATTCATGGAAATACATTTTTATCAGAGACTGCCAGCACCTTTTGTGAATTACAGTAATTTGTATACAGGGGAAAATGTCTAATGGGAAGAAAATGAATGCAGATTAACAAGAGTGAAATCATCTAAATAAATATGTCATTGAGAAGTGACTGGGGAGCAACAGCATCTATTCTCAGGAAATTAGATATACTAGTTCTACTCAATGAGATGGATATATATTTGCATTATTTTAAAAGGTTTTGAAAACTGGCTTTCAAAAACACCTGTTTCAATCGTGACAGTTTAATTTGTTGTCTGGACTTCCCTGGCAATGTTTTCTGCCTTTGTTCCCACCTCATCATAACCTGGAGATGCCTCCCCCTCTTCTCTACTCCTGCTCAAAATTCAGATCAAATGTGAAACCTTCCCTGAACTTCAATTTCCCTGGCACCTCCGAGAAGGAATTAAACATTTCTTTTTCTACGTTTCCATAGCAACTTACGTGTATAGGCATTTTACCTACTGCGGGTTTTCGTCTTGCAAACTGGATATAATTAAATGCATAGGGAATGTGAGTCACAGTGCCTAGACTGGCTACAGATTCTATGATCCAGCCATGAGACACAATTGCTGCTGCTTGTTATGTAGGAACATAAGGCTGAATGAATGGCTGACAGCTTACTTGGCCTCTTGTTTGTGAACTGGGCGTAAATTTGTTTTGCATCATATTTCACTCCTGCGTCATATGTCATAACAATGGGTAACAAATGTGATAATAATGTGTGTTAGAAGTGCTGGGTTAATGATAACATTGTGTAGAGCTAGGAAAATAAAGGCTATGACTTATGCAAAAGTTGAGAGTAATAACTTTTTTTGAAAAGACATGCAATATCATTGGAGCTGTTGGATTTCATATCATTAAAGTAAATGTTAATAAGATTTTTAAAATTGTCTTTCTGGAAAATAAATGCTTAGAAAACTTCAGGCCAAAGATGATAACAGAAATAGAGAAGTTCCAGAGTGTGAAGCTAAAGGGCCAGGAGAAAGATTCAGGTTTGTTTTTGTCTGTTTTGGTCAACCAATCTGTTATTTTTTAGGCCACAATAACAAAAATATTTTTATTGCTGAAATTACCAAAGAGATAGCTCAATTCTCCCCATTAAAACAGTCACTTTATGTTTTAATGTTTATTTTATTTTTGAGAGAGAGAGAGAGAACATTCAGGGGATGGGGCAGAGAGAGGAAGACAGAGGATCCAAGGCAGGCTCTGAGCTGGCAGCACAGAGCCCCACAATGTGGGGCTCAAACTCAAGAACCATGAAATTATGACCTGAGCCAAATTCAGACACTTAATTGACTGAGCCACCCAGGTGCCCTGAGACGATCACTTTTACAATGCAATTTTTTTTTAAATTTTTTTCAACATTTATTTATTTTTTGGGAAAGAGAGAGACAGAGCATGAACGGGGGAGGGGCAGAGAGAGAGGGAGACACAGAATCGGAAACAGGCTCCAGGCTCTGAGCCATCAGCCCAGAGCCCGACACGGGGCTCGAACTCCCGGACCGCGAGATCGTGACCTGGCTGAAGTCGGACACTTAACCGACTGCGCCACCCAGGCGCCCCTACAATGCAATTTTTAGATATTGTTTTGTAGGAACCCAACTGGTACAAATAATAGAACAGTATCTTTGTTGATAATTAAATTCTACCTTGTAATATTTTATGTATCTCTCATCTCCATAAGACTGTAAGCTTCTCAAAGTCAAGAATCATGACATTCATTTTTGTTCCCATTCTACTCTTCACTTCAGAAAGGAGCACCAAGCCTTGTGCAAAAGTATTCAATACTTTTTTTCCTGGGTAGAATTACGGGGATAAAAAGATTCTGACTCTTTTTCTTTAAACCTTTTTGTTGTAAAATATAATTCAATCAGGAAAGTACACAACACAAAAATGTATAGCTCAGAGAATTACCACTAAGCAAACACCCATGTAAACCACTACTCAGCTCAAGCAAAATAACATTACCAGAACCTTCTCACAATCAAGAGCTCCTCCGTTCTCCCAAAGCTAACCATTTTCCTAACTTTTCTAAGTATGCACTCTTAAACATTATAGTTTAGTCTTGCCCATTTTTTCAAACTTGCTACAAATGGAAATACACATTATGTATTCTTTTGTATCTAGCTTCTTTAACAAGACATTTTGTTTGTGAGATTCATCCATAACATTGTATGTAGATGTGGTCTGTTCAGTTTCATTGCTGTATATCATTTTATTGAATGAGAGCATCACATTACATATTTATCTATTCTGCTGTCAATGCCATACTTGGGTTGTTTCCAGTTTAGAGAGATTACAAATAATACTTCCATGAACATTTATGTACATGTCTCTTTGGTTTATTATGTGCACACATTTCTATGGGTACCTGAGTGTTGAATTGCTGAGTCATAAGGGTATGTGCATCTTTAACTTTGGTTGAGAAAGTCACATTGGTTGTATCACTTCTGCCACCAGAATATGAGAGTTTCCACTGCTTCACATCTTTGCCAACAATTGTTATGGTCAGTGTATTTGATTTTAGCTGTTCTAGTGGATATGCAATACTATCCAAATGTAGTTTTAATTTGCATTTCCTGGATTACTAATGCGGTTGGGCAATTTTCATGTTTATTGGCTATTTGATATCCTGTTTTGAGAAATGCCCATTTAAATCTCTTGCTTATTTTCTTTCTTTAAAAAAAATTTTTTTTAATGTTTATTATTTTAGAGACAGAGAGACAGAGCACAAGCAGGGGAGGGGCAGAGAGAGCCGGAGACAGAATCTGAAACACACTGCAGGCTCTGAGCTGTCAGCATAGAGCCTGACGCCAGGCTCGAACCCACGAACCATGAGATCACAACCTGAGCTAAAGTCAGACACTTAACCGACTGAGCCACCCAGGCGCCCCAATCTCTTGCCTATTTTCAATTGGATTGTTTATCTTTTTCTTATTTCTTGCAGTTCTTTATATATTTCGAATACAAGCCCTTTGTCAGTTATATATGCTGTAAATTTATTTTCCTTTTTTTAAATTTTATAATTGACACACAATGTTACATTAGTTTCACATGTATAACAGTGATTCATCAACTCTATACATTAAATTTTTGTTTCCTTTTTTGTGGCTTGTCTTTTTATTATCTTAATAATGTCTTTCGATGAATGGAAGTTCTTAATTTTTTTTTTAATTTTTTTTCAACGTTTTTTATATATTTTTGGGACAGAGAGAGACAGAGCATGAACAGGGGAGGGGCAGAGAGAGAGGGAGACACAGAATCGGAAACAGGCTCCAGGCTCCGAGCCATCAGCCCAGAGCCCGACGCGGGGCTCGAACTCACGGACCGCGAGATCGTGACCTGGCTGAAGTCGGATGCTTAACCGACTGCGCCACCCAGGCGCCCCTGGAAGTTCTTAATTTTAACAGTCAAATCTGTCAACTTTAAATTTATGTATCTTGTTTTGGAATGCTTCCCTTATACCAAGTCATGAAGATTTCTATTATTCTGTAGGAACTTTAATTTTTACCTTTCAAATTTAGATCTACAATCCACCTTGAATTGATTTTTATGTATGATGTAAGTTAAGGGTTATGTCCCTTTTTTTTCTCCCCAATATTCTTGTTCAAATATCCTATTTGTTGAAAAGACTGCTCTTTCCCTACTGCTCTGCAGCACCACTTTTGTTAAGAACCAAATGTCCATCAACTGTGAGCTATTTCATTCTGTTTGTCCTTCTTTGCACCAACACCACACTGTCTTCATTCCTATAGCTTTCTACCATGAATTTATTTTTATTTATTTATCTTTTAAATGTGTATTTATTTATTTTGAGAGAGTGAGGGAGGGCAGAGAGAGAGGAAGGGAGAGAATCCCAAGCAGGCTCCACACTGTCAGCTCAGAGCAGGGCACCAGGCTCAGTCTCACAAACCGTAGCATCATGACCTGAGCCGAAATCAAGATTTGGTCACTTAGGGGCGCCTGGGTGGCTCAGTCAGTTCAGCGTCCAACTTCGGCCCAGGTCATGATCTCATGGTTCGAGAGTTTGAGCCCCGAGTCAGGCTCCGTGCTGACAGCTTGGAGCCTGGAGCCTGCTTTGAATTGTGTGTCTCCTTCTCTCTCTGCCCCTCCCCAGCTCATGCTTGCGATCTGTCTCTGTCAAAAATAAATAAACTTAAAAAAAGAATTTAAGAGTCAGTCGCTTAACTAACTGAGCCACCCAGGCACCCCTCTACTGTGTGTTTATACTCGGGAGAATAAGTTCTCCTTTTTAGTTCTTCTTCAAAAAGGTCTTGGCTATTTTTGTTACTTTACACTTCTATATAACTTTTATTATTTTTTAAAATGTTTATTACTTTTTGAAAGAGTGTGAGCAGGGAACAGACAGAGAGGGGAACAGAGGATCTGAAGTGGGGTACGCACTGACAGCAGTGAGCCAGATGTAAGGCTCAAACCCACAAAACATGAGATCATGACCTGAGCTGAAGTTGGATGCTCAACCAACTGAGCCACCCAGGCACTCCTGCACTTCTATATAACTTTTAGAACTAGCCTGTCGAGTGGCACTTTCATTTTCTCTCCTAAGGCTGACTTTCAGCTAAGTTCCCCTGGGATGATGTTTAAGTTAGAACTTTAATGGCAATACCACTTTGAAAGGACATGATATAATGGAAAAAACATGGGCTGTGGAGTCAGACTTGAGTTGGAGTGTACCCCCGCCTACATCCATGAATTGGGCCATTAGAAGGGTTCAGGCTTAGGGCGCCTGGGTGGCTCGGTCGGTTAAGCGTCCGACTTCGGCTCAGGTCATGATATCACGGTCCGTGGGTTCAAGCCCCGTGTGGGGCTCTGTGCTGACAGCTCAGAGCCTGGAGCCTGTTTCAGATTCTGTGTCTCCCTCTCTCTGTGACACTCCCCCATTCATGCTCTGTTTCTCTCTGTCTCAAAAATAAATAAACGTTAAAAAAAAATAAAAAAAAAAGAAGGGTTCAGGCTTGTTTTTGTCTACCTTGATCAATCATCTATTTTTCTTAGTCCATAATAACAGAAACATTTTTATTACTAAAATTACTGTTAAAATTCAGCACTGCACAGGTATGTTGGCATCATGATAAGTATTTTTTAGTTTAACCTAAGGCTAAGTCAAAACTGTCACAACAATGCTACATACATTGCATCTGGCAGCTGTGAGCATCATTACACGTGTATCATAACTATAGTTTGTGCCTCACCTTTTAAACTTTAAACATTTGTAGTTGCCTACAAACTAATTAAAAACTTTTTTATTATTATCTTTTTTACCATACACTCAGTGCATATATTTTAACTTACACACACGAAAAGCATATATGGAAACTATAAAGTTATAATAAATACTCATGAATCTCACATTTGAAATCCAAACCATATACTCCTATTCATTCTGTCTTCTTATTTAAGCATCTTTGAGAATTTGGCCTCTCTAATTTATATTAGTAGTTTAATATTCACTTAAAATAGTCTCAAACTCAGTATAGACAGCTGCATCCAGCTTCAATATGTGGTTATTTTGCAGCTCATTAATGCTATGAAATCTGTGAACATATTTATTTAGAAAAATTGGCTGGCAGGCAATTTTGTCTCCAAATCTATCTACACCTCTAAATGTGTATAACTGTGACTGCATATGGCCTCTTACACACATTCAAAAATGAATTCCCAATTCTCTGAATCTCTCACACACTCACATACACACATATTCAGATACACATAAAGAAAAGAATCTAGAAAAAGAAAAGATAAAAACAGCTCCCATCTGATCCATCCACCATCTGTCCTTTTCTATCTATCACTGCAAAATGGGGCAAAACGCTCACTCCTGTATTCATTTCTCTCTTTTAGTCCTTATTCTCTTACTCATGCTGAGTTGAAGACAAAGTGGGTGTGCAAAAGGCAGTCCATTATTTCCCGCTGCATGATTTCCCTTTTCAGTGACTCCATGGCTGCCGTCAGCTCACAGGAGCCATCACGAGATGTTCTTTTATGGTTACATAGGGAACTTTGAACACTTTGTGGGAGGTGTCTCACAGGAGAAAAGTGGAGAGTCTGTCAGCCACTGCTATTACTGCCATCCTGTCACCAGGTGGCAAAGGCAAATGTGTTCTGCCAAATAACCTAAAAGCTTAACAGAGAGGAAAGGATTTATAGCATCTGAACTTATACAACATGCTCATTTATTTTTTTATTTTCTTAATGTTTATTTTTGAGGGAGAGAGACAGAATGTGAGTGGGGGAGGGGCAGAGAGAGAGAGGGAGACGCAGAATCTGAAGCAGGTTCCAGGCTCTGAGCTGTCAGCACAGAGCCCGATGTGGCACTCGAAACCACGGACCCTGAGATCGTGACCTGAGCCAAAGTCTGCCGCTCAACTGACCGAGCCATCCAGGCGCCCCTAAAACATACTCATTTAATTCATGAAATGTTTTATTTTTATATTTGGCTCTTCAGTTTTAGAAACTCATGTCTTTATTGTGTAATCTTTTGCTTCCTCTTCACTTCTTTATATATGTGTGTGTGTGTGTGTGTGTGTGTGTATGTGTGTGTGTGTGTGAATATGCGTATATATATTACATGTCTATATAGCATAGGTCAGTTCAGTTCAGTAGGTATTTATTAAGGCACCACCAGGCATCCAGGACACAGAGATGAATAAGATATGATCCCTGCTCTCAAGTAGCTTATGGCCTAATGGTATTTGTCTTTCTAAAGAGAAGATTTTATACATGGGAACCACGTTTGTTACACTGTACCAATGGCTAATGCTGGAATAAATTGATCAACAAAATAAATAATGATTGTATTGTATTATAACCCAAATAATATAATAAATGTCTACAAGTCCACACTGATATAAGTAAGTGAATAAATAAATAAATGAGGGAGAAGAGACACATTTTACATAAAGTATTAAAACCTAACAGGACCCTCCAGAAGGCACAGTTCAGCCATAGGAAGCAGAAGACAACGAATTTGTGTATCATTTAATTTTTATTTTTATTTTTTTTTTTCATTTAATTTTTATATTTGAATTAAATTTTCTAAGTTTTAAAATTATTTAATTAATTAATTAATTAATTTTAATGTTTATTTACTTCTTTTTTTTTTAAATTTTTTTTTTCAACGTTTATTTATTTTTGGGACAGAGAGAGAGACAGAGCATGAACGGGGGAGGGGCAGAGAGAGAGGAAGACACAGAATTGGAAACAGGCTCCAGGCTCTGAGCCATCAGCCCAGAGCCTGACTCGGGGCTCGAACTCACGGAGCGCAAGATCGTGACCTGGCTGAAGTCGGACGCTTAACCGACTGCGCCACCCAGGCGCCCCAAAAAGCCATCTGATTTTTTTTTAATGTTTATTTATTTCCCAGAGAGAGAGAGAAAT
This sequence comes from Herpailurus yagouaroundi, assembly GCF_014898765.1. NCBI lineage: Eukaryota > Metazoa > Chordata > Mammalia > Carnivora > Felidae > Herpailurus > Herpailurus yagouaroundi. The sequence goes on along the minus strand of NW_024412415.1, from coordinate 10,828,615 downwards.
TGTTTATTTACTTCTGAGAGAAAGGGAGACAGAGTGCAGGCAGGGGAGGGGCCAAGAAAGGGAGACACAGAATCTGAAGCAGGCACCAGGCTCTGAGCTGTCAGCACACAGCCCAATGTGGGGCTCGAACTCATGAACTGTGAGATCATGACCTGAGCCAAAGCCAGACACCCAACCAACTGAGCTACCCAGGTGCCCCTAAAATAATTTTAGACTTGCAGAAGAGTTGAAAAGATAGTACAAATCTATATTCCTCTACTGAGCTCCTATGTATCCTTCACCTAAGTTCCCCTAATATTAACATGTAACCATGGTGTATTCATCAAAACTGGTAAATTAACATTGACACAATACTATTGACTTAAGCACAGATTTTAGTTGACTATCACCAATTTTCCACTGATAGCCTTCCTCTGTTCCAGGATCTGATGTAGGCTCCAACATTGCCTTTACTTACCATGTCTTAGTCTCCTTCAGTCTCTAACAGTTCCTCAATCTTTCCTTACCTTTCATGATCTTGACATTTTTGGATAGTACCAATCAGGAGTTTTGTAGAATGCCCCCCATTTGGGGTTTTTCTGATGTTTTTTCATTCTTAGATTGAGGTTATATAGATTTTTGAGAAAAATCTCACAGGAGCTATGTACCCTCAGCACGTCTTGTCAGGATTATGTGATATTGTTATATCACATATCAATATCACATATCATATATCAATATCTCTAATTGAGATATTGTGTTATATCACATATCAATATCACATATCATATATCAATATCTCAATGTGATATTGAGATATCAATATCAATATCAATGTGATATTGTTATATCACATATCAATATCACATATCATATATCAATATCTCTAATTGAGATAATGTGTTATATCACATATCAATATCACATATCATATATCAATATCTCTAATTACTAGAGATATTGACCTTGAACATCTGTTAACATAATATCTGCCAGATTACTATTTTTTTCTCTTTGTAATTAACAAATATTTTGTGGGAAATATTTCAGGGCTATGTCAATATCTTGTTTTTCCTTAAACCATCACCCATTAATTTTGCATTACTAAAATTATTTTTATTTTAGAATAGTTTTAGGTTGACAGAAAGGTTGCAAAGATAGTATGTAGCATTCCCATATCCCCCTCCCCCATTTCCCCCTATTGTTAACATCTTAGATATGCATTTGCATAACTGCTGAACAAATATCAACACATTACTGTTAACTAAACTCTGTACTTTATTTAGATTTTACTACTTCATGCAATGATTTTAATATTCAATCAATCTTATCCTTAGCAATTATTACTGTGGGTTCTAATGGTGATTTTCTATTTCCTTTTCCCTCACTTTTTCTACATAATTAATTGGAATTCTTCCATAAGGAACAATTGTCCATTGTCCATTTTTTTCAACCATTTATCTATGCCAGTGTGGACTCAGGGTATTTATTTTATTTTTTGATTTGTAATATCATATCATCATTATATATTTTGTTGATCAAATTATTCCAGCTTTAGCCATTGGGAGCTCTTTCAGGTTAGCTTCTGTGTCTTTTTGACATGTTCCTATCTCTTCTTTTCCATTTTGGGGGTGAGAGGCACTTTTTTATTTTCTAGCATTATACATGTAATTTTTATATAAACCTGACAGACACTCTCATCTAAGAGATGATGTTTTAATTAAATGCTTATTCTTGCTCAGTTGACATTTTAACTTTTTTTCTTTCCTTCTTCTTATCATCCAAACATTATGATTATCCCAAATTACACTGAAAGGTCAAGGTGTGAGAAGGGAAAAACGGTGAGACGGAGGTGGACAGGGCTTGCTTTCCTACTCCTTCCTTTATTTATGGTCTTGGAAAATTACCCAACCTTTCTAAGTCTCAGTTAACTCACCTGCAAGATAGTGATAATGCTAATGATATTTACCTTGTGGAGTCATAAATATTAGGTGAGTTAAGTGTCATAAGATGAAAAAGTACCTTGTCCATAAAGGTTATAGAGTTATCTCTATATCATAGCACAAGGGCACTGTCTCCTATCCTTTTAATTATTTAGTAATGGTTGTTAAGAAAATGTTTTTATGATTACACAGAGAGGTCCATTCAAGGGGGAACAATGAACAATTGAAATTGTACTAGCCAAAAAACTGAGCCTGGAACCAGATTAATGTATTTACTCAGATGCAATCTCATTTCTATAACTCTATTCATTCAGAAAACCCAAGGATTTGCCTGGTAATAAGCATGACATATCTGTGTCTTTCAGATATAAAATAAAGGCTTTGTCCCTGTTAACATATAAATATGTCAGGATCAAATTATTTTTCTTCCAAAGCCATGCAGTATGTTTCCTAAACCAACATAAACTGTCATGTGGAAGTAATTCAAGTGTAGAGTCTGATTGTTTGCCCAGAGTGGTCACCCACCGTGTTCATCAGTCAGTGAGATGAATGGAGCACCCATTACACACAAAGAAAAGCTGCTGCGGGCGCCTGAGTGGCTTAGTTAGTTGAGCTTCCGACTCTTGATTTCAGCTCAGGTCATGATCTCACGGTTCGTGAGATCGAGCCACAAGTCCAGCTCTGTGCTGACAGCATGGAGTCTGCTTGGGATTCTCTCTCTCCCTCTCTCTGTGCCCCTCCCCTCCTCTCTCTCTCTCTAAAAATAAATACATAAGCATTAAAAATAAACCAAACTTAAAAATCCCATAATCTGCTATGAAAATTTTTGATATATTGTAAACTCAAAATTTGGGGTAATACAGTGATGCTACTGAGAACATCCTGTTTCTGATTGTAGCCTAACTCTAGGCCCCTTTCCCTTCCTCCATGAAGTCTTAGCAATGACATTCAGACAACTTATTTTAAAAGGATTTGCAACATTATCTAGAAAGCATAAAATACAGACCAGGAACCTAATTTACCACAATAGCCAGAGACTCTCCTCTTTCTCTTGACTCCATTTCTGGCCTCATATTTCTTGCTCCCGGATTTTATTATTTTCAGCACCAATCCTGAAGGATTTGAACTACAACTTCTCTGAATAGGATTGCCACACACCTGTCTTAAACAGAAAAGTGGCCTGTAGTTAGTCCACTCCTTCCTTGATTCTTATGATTGTGGAACAGTAAGCAGGCTGCACTATGGCATTTCAGCACTAAGTGGAGCCAGTCACCCAACTGCCTTTAAACTTGCAAATCAGCAAAGACCACACCTGAAAACCATACTTCATCTCTGGGTTTACAAATGGACAGAGCTAAAGTTTTATGGTGAATCACCCATTTAGTATATTTGAATGCTCAAGCCGGTGGACAGATTCAAGATGAACAATTCTTTTCGCTCATCTCACATGGATTAAAGAAAATGGATCAAATAAACACAAACAAATGAAATTGTTTGTACGTTGTGATTGTTAATCCCACTACCCTTTGTTGCAAACTTCTACAAGACAGGGAACTACTAGTCATTGTGATACACAGAGTGAAGTGAAAGCAAACATTCTTATTTCTTTTCACAGATAAGGAAACTAAGGCAGAAAACAGTGAAATAAATGTAACAGTTCACCTCTTATACTTAGGATCTCAGGTACTTTCAAGAATTGGATGGTTTGCTCTGTCTGTGCTGAGTTTCTAGATGGGACTGGTTTGTGACTCTCCTTATTACCCCTCCACTGGTCTCCTACACGCTATAATTGATTCCCGCAAGATTTCATTGTCTATGTAAGGAAACCAGAAAAAATACTAATGGTTATAGTAGAATGCAGTAGGTGCTACATAGGGTGGGGCTCTCACTCAGACTGCAAAAAGGCAGAGCATTTGGGCTGAACCTTGGAGGTAACCAACTGGAAAAGCTCAGCCTATGTGTAGCAATATCTAAAAATAAGCTACAACTCAATATAGAAAGAAGGGCTAAATCGAATAGTACAGAATAGACCTGCCCTGAAGAACTCAGAGTGAGGTCTTGTTTGTCCACTTACTAATGCATCATTTCCATTTGACTTATTATTAAGGGAGGGACTTCTCTGGGCCTTCTTTTCTAACTTAATGGTTGTAAAGAGTGGAGTATCTTTCTATGGCCAGGTCCCCAAGAGCAGGTAAGAGAACTGACCTTGCTGACACTGTGAGCTCATCTCCTTTCTCTCCTCTCATTGTCAATCTTCCCACATCTGTAGTCCATACTCCTGGCCCCTACTCCCTCCTCTCTCGTTCTCTTAGTGACTCCTTGAACTTTGACTTTTACTCCTGACTGCTTTCTGTAAGATAAACCAGCATTCTTTTTTTTTTCAGTCAATTTTATTTAGTTCATATTCTCTTCTCAGTAACATTTATTCTGCTGACCACACTGTCTGATGGATGTGTTTCTTTATAACTTTTTGATGGTCCATCACTCCTTTGCTTTGTCAGCATGTCTCCCTTTTTTTTGGTCTCCAATTGTGTGTGCCCCTAAAATTGTGTCCTTGGCCTGGCTTTATACTCAATTCCTTGCTCATTTTTTGTGACCTCCTATCCTTTTATACCTATAAACTCCACATATATATATATATATATATATATATATATATATATATATATATTCCACCCAAATTCTAAGACTTAACTTGTGCTTAATTCAAAAGACCTAATAGTACACAGGCTAAAAGTATGGATTCTGGTGTCACAATGTCTGAGTTCAAATCCTGGCTCTGCCACTTACTAGAAGTGTCACCTAGTTTCCTTATCTGTAAAGTGGAAATAATAAAACTTACTTCATTGGATTATTAGAGGATTATTATGCACAGAATAGAGTAGTATGCACAGAAGAGTGCCTGTTACATAGTTGCTACTATGTGAGTATTAACTCATTATTATTATGCACTATCATAACTCATTATTATTATGCATTATTGTTATGCATTATCAAATTTTAAAATCTGCTCTCAGTACATCCCCATTGGCATATCCCTTGAAATCATTCCATACTTTCAAGTCCTACAGCTTTCTCCTTCTTGTAAAGAAGTGATTAAGAGTATGGCCTGTTGAGTCAAACAACAAGTTAGTATTTCAGTTCTAGTTCTTACCAATCATATGACCTTGTGTAACATACTTCATCTCTCCCAGCCTTCATCTCCTCATCTGCATCTATATCATAGAATTGTTGTGAGGATTAAATTAGGTAATATACATGAATGAGATGATACAAGTACAAGGTAAACACTTAAAATAGTAGCTATTCCATTGTTGTTACTGCCTGATCTTCTATATTCTGCACAAATACTACATTATCCACAAAGCCTCCTCCGATTGCTCCAACCACAATGCTACCTCCTTCTTCTGAACTTCCGTGGCATTTGTTATCTATATATACCACCTAAATGACAAGTTAGCTTATATCAATGTGTACTGTCATTTACCATTTTGTAATAATTCTTAGATCCCTGGTTTAAGTGTAAGCTTTTGAAGGTAGGGATCTTGCCTTACACCTCCTTGTAGCTTTAGCATCTAGCCTTGTGTTTGGCAAATAAATGGTGATACACAATCCTGTTCTCTTCAAATTTCAAGTGTCCAAATTAGAGTGATTATCTTTCTCCACAAAATCTGCTCCCCTTCTCAATTCCTTTTATTCTGACTCTGCTAAGACATCACCTTTATTTCTAATCTAGTACAGAAACCTTTGCCATTTCTCATGAATTTCTTATGTACAAGATCTCACTGGGAGCACGTGGGTGGCTCAGTTGGTTAAGCATCTGACTCTTGATTTCAGTTTAGGTCATGGTTTCATGATTCTTCAGATTGAGCCCCACATCTCTCTCTCTCTCTCTCTGTCTCCCTCTCCTGCTCATGTTCTCTGTCAAAATGAATAAATAAACATTTTTAAAAAGATCTCACTGAGGTCTATCAATTCTGTATGCTCCTGGCTCAATGTCTCTCACATAACACTTGCTCAAAAATGTTAATGACTCAAAATATAAATTAATATATACATAAATTACTAGATTTTTATTTTAACATTTTTTAAATATTTATTTATTTTGAGAGAGAGAGAGAGAGAGAGAGAGAGAGCATGCATGTACACGCAGGGGAGGGGCAAAGAGGAAGGGAGGCAGAGAATCCCAAGCAGGCTCTGCTCTGTCAGCAAAGAGCCGGACAAGAGGCTCCATCTCACAAATCGTGAGATCGTGACCTGAACCGAAATCAAGAGTTGAATGCTCAACCGACTGAGCACCCCCAGAGTTCCCTTAGATTCTTATTTTAAAATGTTTCAGATTTGCCTCTATTCTTTCCCCAATGACACTACCCTAGTACAGACCCTTAATGACTCAAGTCTAGAATATTGAAATCACTTTCGATCTGGCTCCCTAATATTCTTTCATTTTAATCTATCTTGTCTATGACTGATAGATATTCCTAAAACAGCATTTCTAATCACAAATATTACCTTATTTAATCCTCACAGCAATGCTATGAGGATGGTTTCTCAACAGCTTATGGAATCAGCTAATGCTCTGCGAACAATTTTCAACGTTTTTCACAGGTTGGTGTCGCTTTACTTTCCTCGCAGCATTTTCACTCATCAACATCCCTCATTAACCCCATGTTCCACCCAAGCTGGTACCACTAATCTTAAACATTTTCTTTCATATCTCCTCTTGATGTCTTATCAAACCTGGCTTTAATCATAGTATCAATCATGAAACATCCTTATCTTCATTTTTTCACCTCAAAATTTACCCATCTTTTAAAAAGAAAACAGAATCCCTTCATAACACTTTCCTGGACTGCTGTAATCTTCAATTATTTCTTTCTTCTTCATATAATTCTCTTATAAACTTACTTAACTCCCATATAAAATCTTTATTATCCTGCCTACCATGTAAATATTTACTCCAATTTATTACTGTCCAACTGTTTTACGTAGGTTAGTTAGTATAGTCACACCCTAGCTGTATCATAAATCCATTAAAAGAGTTATAATTCTCCGTGTGTTCTTCACTGTCTGAGATGAGTACAAAGTAGAAGCTCAAAAACATTGAATTGATTGATACTGTGGAAGTAAATCTGATGAATTTAGTGTTTGGGGAAAGAGATATTTCTCAAATTTTGATCCAAGATCAGATCTATGATGTTTCCAAATAATTTCATTCAATGCCAGATTATGTTGTCTGTTTTACATTGACTGGTAGGTAAAATGTTATCATATCACTTATTTTAATAAAAACAAAGTTTGCCATTGATGAAATGTCTCTCCCATATTTAGCTTTTTAAATCTGAATGTGATGCCTAAAATGTTCCATAAAGAGGAATAAAAAATCACAGAAATCAAACACCATTTGAAGTTTCCATTTCTAAATGCCAGCTCAACAAGTAAATTCAAAGATGTTCATTTCAATCCTTCCAACACTAATACCATGGAGACCTCATGGCTGCTGTCCCTCATAATGAGTCCAGCTTCTGGACATGCCAAGACTGTAGAATTTAGAGGAATCTGTTGGGTCCAACTGCAGGGCTGGTTGGTGGTTGTTGTTGGATGCTAAGAAGGGGATTGTGCCATGAGAAAAAGACAGACACTCTAAAGTGATTTCCTTTTAAATCTTGTTAGAAATCTGAGATACTATGATCTGACATAGTGTGCTACAGGGTTTTATTCAGTGCTGTCTTAGGGAAATAACTGAGGTTTGTGGGGGTGGGGATGTCAGATGCCATCCTCTTCCATCCCTCCATAAGTATGGGAAAGGTTACCTGGACAAGTCTTCTTATGCTTCAGTAATCTTAATCTCACCTTTATGGGTTTGGCTAAATATTTTTGCTTTAAATTGATTACTTTTATTTACATATATTTACCTAAAAGAAAAATGTCTTTATATCACTTTCCAAAATAAAAAAACAGTTCCTGTTGTCATAAGTAGAATGTAATCATGACAATAAATACAACAAAAACCAAACCTTTTTATCAAATTCCAGCCAGATACTTTTGGGTTTTGTGTGTGTGTGTGTGTGTTTACTTTTTTAAAAATATAATTTATTGTCAAATTGGCTTACATACAACACCCAGTGCTCATCCCTTCTCAGTGCCCATCACCCATTTTCCCTCTCTCTCACCCCCCCATCAACCCTCAGTTTGTTCTCTGTATTTAAGAGTCTTTCATGGTTTGCCTCCCTCCCTCTCTGTTTGTAACTATTTTTTCCCCTTCTCTTCCCCCATGGTCTTCTGTTAAGTTTCTCAAGATCCACATATGTGTAAAAGTGTGTGATATCTGTCTTTCGCCGACTGACTTATTTCACTTAGCATAATACCCTCCAGATCCATTCACATTGCTGGCAATGGCATAATTTCATTCTTTCTCATTGCCCAGTAGCATTCCATTGTATATGAAATCTTCTTTATCCATTCATTAAGTGAGGACATTTAGGGCCTTTCCATAATTTGGCTATACAGCCAGATACTTTTGGACTCTGAGCTTAAAGGCTTCACTCACTCTTTCTTGTAAGGAACATGAGTAGTTGTTAGAGAGCTGTTAAGACACATTAGTATTAATATGAGACTTTCTTCTTCTTTTTTTAATTTGTTTATTTATCTATTTATTTATTTAGAGCCCCCACCCAGGCTCCCCACAAAAGAGACTTTCTTCTTCTCAAAATCAGTGTTATTAAAAACAAGTTGATTGTGTTAATTATTCTCAACTTTCTTTTTATTTTTCCCACTGATACATGTTCCCTTAAGAGATAGGTTTAGTTTTCCCTGGTTTTGATTTATACAGAATATATCCTTCTGTAAGCTGCTTCTTTCACTTACCATTTTGTTCTTGAGATTTGTCAATGTTAAATTTGTTTTAGCCGTGGTTCATTTATTTTTTTACTGTCTTACAGTATTCAGGTGTAAAACATATCATGGTTAAGCTAGTCTATCAGTCATAGTTTTGTTTCTCAATTTTTGCTATGATAAACAATGCTGTTTTGAACATTCTTGGCTTACATGTGCCAGAATGCTGAATTACTTAAGAGAGGAATTGCTGAGCCATTGAGGTGCACAAGTTATTCCCTATGCCTATTTTTAAGTGCAAGTTACATTGCCATCATGCATGGACAAATGTCCCATAGCTGCACGTCATTGCTCACCCCTAATAATGTCAAAGTTTTAAAATACTTACTGGGGCACCTGGGTGGCTCAGTCATTTGAACTTCTGAATCTTCATTTTGGCTCAGGTCAAGATCCCAGGCATGGGAACGAGCTCCATATTGAGCAATGTACTAAGAGTGGAGCCTGCTTAGGATTCTCTCTTTCTCTCCCTCTGCCCCTCTCCCCCACTTGCGCACTCTCTCTCTCTCTCAAAAAAAGTTTCTTTCTTAATTTAAAAAATAAAATAGGGGCGCCTGGGTGGCGCAGTCAGTTAAGCGTCCGACTTCAGCCAGGTCACGATCTCTCGGTCCGTGAGTTCGAGCCCCGCGTCAGGCTCTGGGCTGATGGCTCAGAGCCTGGAGCCTGTTTCCGATTCTGTGTCTCCCTCTCTCTCTGCCCCTCCCCCGTTCATGCTCTGTCTCTCTCTGTCCCAAAAATAAATAAACGTTGAAAAAAAAAATTTTAAAAATAAAAAAATAAAAATAATAAAAATAAAATAAAATAAAATATTTGTCAAATATTGCGTGGGAAAAATGGCTTCATTGTTGTTTCCCTTTGCCTTTACAAAAGTGAAGCCATTTTCTCATGTAGAGAGAGAGAGAATTTAAAGAAAACAATTTTCTCATTGGCTTAAGTTAGTTAATGTCATCCTTGCTATGAGAAATAAGCCCACTGACTCAATCAAAGGACAGACTCAGAGACTCGGAGCCCAGTGAAGAGGTTTTAATCGACACTCTTGCAAGAGCGGGTGTCTGATGGACATTCTAGGTGGTTATAGCAGGCGATTATCTCCTAGCTTGCAAGTCCCCCCTGATTCCTCATTGGCTGAGTACTACAGAGGTTAGACCCTTACCCAGAAGTTGCCTATGCTCACATAAGGCAAAAAGTAGTCTTAGTGGAACAAATGTACATTCCTTGAGGTGACACAGAGACTTCAGTTCTTTGGCACATGCTCATTGCAAAGCCCATGAAAAATAAGCCTGCAAAATGGAGAGGAGAAGAAGAACCAGTAAGTGAAGTGTTTAAGGGTGTGGGACTCCATTGTGTGTGTGTGGGGGGGGGGGGTTCATACATATTTCCAATAAGTTGTAAACCTATTGTTAACTAGACAGCACAGCTTTTATTTGTTGTTTGTGAAAATGAATCATCTCACTGATTCTCATACTTGCATACCACCTAATATTCCTGTGCACCCCACCTTGGGAAACACTGGACTAGAAGAAATTTTAAATTGAATCACTTTCTTTTTCCTTTTTTTTACATAAGCTCTGATGTGAAATGTTGGGGCTTCAGGGCAAATGGTCAAGAAGGAATTCCTGAGATGCCTTTGGTGCAAAGTAAAGGTGGTTTTATTAAAGCATGGGGACGGGACTCATGGGCAGAAAATGCTGCACTGGAGTTTTGAGGAGTGGCTGATTATATAATTTCAAGTTGGGAGGGGGATAGAGATAGCGTAAGTCTCTAAGAAATTTAGAAGCAAAGTTTCCAGGACCTTGGGGGGCTATCTTTTTTTACAAAAATGTCATTTACTACTGTCAAGTAAGCTCTCAGTCATATACACCCTTCAGATGTATATCAGTGGGCCATATGCTTGGAGGATGATTGCTAACATACGTTTTGGAGGAGGGGGTAGAGATAAAGGAAGCTGTCAAAGGGATTTTCATATGTTAAAGATGACTTACAGGATCCTAGAGGTCAGGCTAACTTTAAGCTAAGGTTGCTCTTTGCCCTTAGCAAAGTATTAACATTGAGGCTGCTGAGTTCCTGGAGGAAGGTCACTCTACCTGTCTCAAGGACTTGTCAATGGTCTGTAAGTTGTAGGGAAATTTAATTTTTCTTTTGCCTTTTTTCTCCACATCAGGCTTTATGCCCCAACTTGGGGCATGAACTCATGACTCTGAAAGCAAGAGTTGCATGATCTACTGACTGTGCTAGCCAGATACCCCAAAATTAAATCACTTAAGAAAAAAAAACTAAGGGAGAATCCCAAAAAGGAAGTATCCTTATGTCATCAAAGACTGTTGTACACTTGGGTTTTCAAATCTGTAAAGCACAATTCTGTTAGTTTTTATTTTCATTCTGGGATCACTCATTACAAAGGCTCAGGGTTAATAAAAGAAGGTCTTTCAGTGAACCTACATCACTTTCTCTGAAAGCTCAAGTAAAATTCATGAAGGTTATCTGCTTATTTAGTGGTTAGCAAATACAACAGATATTAAGCAATATACCCAAAACCTCGGCTTGGAAGTCCATAACAAGCTGAAAGGAAACAAGTCAGCAGAATTACAGGGAGAAACATTTTAGGATTTCAGGACAGCGACTGGGGTAACCTAGGAAGGAGAAAAGAAGTGTATTATGAAATCTAGGTAGATTCAAGTAAGTTTTCTATTATTTTTCCTTCCTTTTTTCTTTCTTTCATTTTGAGAGAGAAATAGAATCTTTAAAAAAAATTTTTTTAAGTTTATTTATTTATTTTGAGGGAGAGAGAGAGAAAGAGAGAGAGAGAGAGAGAGAGAGAGAGAGAGAGGCAGAGGGAGAGAGAAAGAGAAAATCCCAAGCAGTGTCCACGCTGTCAGTCTGGAGCCCTACTGGGGGCTTCATCTCACAAACCACAAGATCATGACCTGAGCCAAAATCAAGTTTCAGATGCTTAAACTACTGAACCACCCAGGCTCCCCTAGAGAGAGAGAGACAGACAGACAGAGACAGAGACTGAGTCTTAAGCAGGCTCCTCACGCAGTTCCCCATGCAGGGCTTGATCTCACAACAATGAGATCATGACCTGAGCTGAAATCAAGAGTTGGACACTTAACCCACTGAGCCACCCAGACGCACCTATTGTTTTTTAAAGGAATTTTCAAAGTAGGATGATCAACTGTCCTGGTTTTCCTGAAACTGAAGGATTTCCTGGGACATAGAAGTTTTAAAATTGGGAAAGTCTTCTCCAACTGAAAATAATTGGTCACTCTATTTCAAATGTTTCCTTCAAGCATACATCATAAGCAGCACAGAAGTAGAGGTTTTCCCCCTGTGGATGTAGGAGAGTATATGAGATTACACCTCCACAGTGTCTAATAGACTAAAAATTGGATTCAATTTTATTGAATAATTACTTGGAAATGAAGGAAAGGAACAAGTGTCCTCTTCCAACACCCATTCCCTCTATTTGCTATTAATCACTTGAGTGCAAGGTGCCACTCACAAAGTAATCCTTCCAGGGATTCTGAGGCATTATCTGCATATAGTTGAAGATATTAAGTAACCAAAAGCCTCTGAATAGGAACAGCTCAGCATGCTAGTGTCTTTTCACAAATCATCTACTTGTCTCTTGAACCCCTACTACATGATTTGTACAATCAAAATATATAAGACAATGTAATTTATATGGGACAATGTAATTTTTTATACAAGAAAATATAATTTCATTAAAAAGTGTAATTACATTCAATAATCAGTCACTGAAATGCCTCCTCTGTACATGACACTTTGGTAATTTAATTCTAAGCTCTTCTTATAAACCATATGTAAAACTGAATTATACATTTTTTAATTAAAATCAAGATTTGGGGTTTTTCCAAATGTGCACCTTGAAGATATAAATTTTCTATAGGGAAACCATTACCATGAAATGTTTAATTGCACATTTTCCAAGCCCCTTTCATTTAAAGATCTGACAGAATTTTCTAGGTGGAAAATACAATACAATGTTCATAATCCACAATTCACTATATATTTTCATCGTTTCTTCTAATGGCATTATTCTCACTCATTTATTGCATTATTTTAAAAATAATTTTCTTTTGGCCAGACACTGTACTAGGAATTGGGGAAACAGGAAGAAGACAAAGTCCCTGTCTAAGTGGAGCTTGCACTCTGGTGCCTCTAAGACACTTAAAATGAAAAGAAACGGGAAAAATGCTCCAAGGCATAAAGCTCTGACTACCTAGGAGAAAAGTTAGCTAGTCAAACAGATCTTGTCTCTCTTCAGTTTTCAGAGTTGGGGAATCAAATGAAAGGGAAGTAGAGTGGTTTAGAACAAGAAATGATTCATATTGGAAGAGAAACATAATAAAAAAGAAAATAAAAAGCTAGAATCTCTACTTTTTTGATACAGACATAGGGTTACCTCCTCCTTTCCCTGAATCTTTTCTAAATTTCTTGATAAACAGCTTTGTTTAATTCATCTTGTTTTTTTAATTTTTTATTTATTACATACCTTTAGTTTACTTTCTTGGGTAAGCTGCTGTGTCCATGAAATTCTTGAGAACATCAAGAATTTACCTCAAGAATGTTACTGGGCTACAGTTTTCAAGGAAATCTTTTTTTTTTTTTTTTTTTTATTGGTACAAGGACTGACCTCTGAATAAAGAAAAGGAAGCTATAGGTCATTTCAAGATTTATTTTGTCAAAAAACACAATTGCTATTATAAAAAATAATGCCTACAGTTAAAACAATAGCAAGTATTTATTAAGCATTGACTATGTCCAAGAAATTAAAGAGAAAAGACAGGTAAGAGACAGTCCTTGGCCTTAAATAAATTAGTACCAGTCTGTCATGTGCTAGAGACTAGTAGAGATGCAAAAGAATTCAAGAAGGTTTTAGAGCTGACAGAGATTGTTACCCCATTTCCCCTTACTAACAGAACTCAGATTTTGACCAAGAGTTCACCCTTTCATATGGCTCAGGAGAAACAGATCCAATTTCATGGTTCTGGAGACTTGATTATTCTGAACCAATCAGGATAATCACAATACTTTATCATGTAATTGGTTTAAAAAGAGGCATGTTGTGAATCATCTGACAAATCATAGGAAAAGTTTGTTGGAAGCTTCTAGAGAAGGAAGTTCATGGAACTAGCTGGATGTTAAGAGGTAGAATGGAGCTTCAATAGCTACTGACACCCATCTGAAGATCACTGAGACAGGGGGAAGGGTAACCTCACAATGAGGCTTACATTAGAAGTCAGAGCAGACAGGTGGAAAAAATCTGAGTTCTTTTTTTTTTTTATTTTTTTTTAACGTTTATTTATTTTTGAGACAGAGAGAGACACAGCATGAACGGGGGAGGGGCAGAGAGAGAGGGAGACACAGAATCGGAAGCAGGCTCCAGGCTCCAAGCCATCAGCCCAGAGCCTGACGCGGGGCTTGAACTCGCGGACCGCGAGATCATGACCTGAGCCGAAGTTGGACACTTAACCGACTGAGCCACCCAGGCGCCCCGAAAAAATCTGAGTTCTTGATCACAGTTTTTTTTTTTTTTTTTTTTTTCAGGATTAACCAACCCTGCAAGTTTCTCCTGCATCACTCTACCTTTCCAGTTTTGTGAGCCAATAAACTTTCCTATTTAGGTCAGTTTGAATCTAGTTGATGTTATTTACAGGAAACATCCTACTTGGATGCAAGTTCCAACCTTCAAAGACCCATAATCTAGTTGGAGAGGCAGGACTCACCATATTGACTCTGTGATGCAGTTCCTTTTCATCACATTTTAATATCTCTGAAACTTTAGAGAGAGAGAGCACAAGCAAGGGAGAAGGGCAGAGGGAGAGAGAGAGAATCCTAAGCAGGATGTGTCTCTGAAATCAGGGTCAAGTGTTGTAATATTGTTCTCAGCCAAACAGCAACCTTATCGTCGTCATCAATGCCTATGCATATGTATGCATAACTTCAGTTATACCATTCATATTACTGATGTTTTAATTCTATGTATTATTTGACATTCATGTGTTGTTCAATTGTGTTTAAAAAAATTTTTTTTTCAACGTTTATTTATTTTTGGGACAGAGAAAGACAGAGCATGAACGGGGGAGGGGCAGAGAGAGAGGGAGACACAGAATCAGAAACAGGCTCCAGGCTCTGAGCCATCAGCCCAGAGCCCGACGCGGGGCTTGAACTCCCGGACCGCGAGATCGTGACCTGGCTGAAGTCGGACGCTTAACCGACTGCGCCACCCAGGCGCCCCTCAATTGTGTTTAAAGTTAATCATGACTATATTATCATTCAGAATTGGAATAAAAGCTATACTGTCTGCAGAAAAGCATAGAGACATTAGAATATCATTTGATATAAATGGAGAAAATATTAATCCTTGGAGGAATTACCACAATTCCATAGTTTCTTGTAAATACCTTATACAGGATCCACAAGTATATGAAGCTGTTACATTTTGTTACTGAGACATATGTAAAAGAAATGCCTATCATACATCAAACGATGCACCTGAAAGTAAGAAAAAAATGCCACACCACTCAGAACAGATATAGGAAATTTGAAAGTCACAAGAACCTTGTGTTATGGATTCATGCATGATGCAGGACTGTGATTAAGGCATTGTGCTATAGAAAATGGAAACACTGTCAATTGTCTTTTGCTTATAGGAAACTAATTTCTAAACTGATTTTTCAGATAGATTGTGGTTATACCAACTGTGTATGAATTTTTGTTTTCCTGAAATAGGGGAAGAGTTTTTAATAATTTGACCACCTATGGGGCACCTGGGTGGCTCTGTCAGTTAAGTGTCGGACTCCTGATTTTGGCTCAGGTCATGGTCCCAGGGTCATGGGATCCAGCCCCATGTCAGGCTTTGCGCTGAGCCTAGAACCTGCTTAGGAGTCTCTCTCTCCCTCTGCCCTCTCCCTCACTTGTGCTCTCTCTCTCTCTCTAAAAATAAAAATAATAATAATAATTTGACTTTTTACTATTATTTTTATTCTCAAAAGCCAGATAAGCTTCTTTTCTTTGCATAATTGAGATAGTTTATTCTAATATCAGTACTGTTATTGGAGATAGCATTATTTAGCTCTGATACAAATCTGTTTCGAATATTGCATGGTATCACTCAGATGTAGAATCTAAAAAAGCCAAGCTCATAAAAACAGAGAGTAATAAAGTGGTTGCCAGGGGCTACAGGGTGGGGGAAATAGGAAGACATTGAGAAAAGGGTACAAACTTTCAGTATAAGATGAATAAAGTCTGAGGATCTAAAGTATAATGTGGTGACTATAATTGATAACATTGTATTATATAGTTGAAATTTGCTAAGGGAGACCTTAGATGTTCTCACTAAAAAACAAACAAACAAGTAAACAAGCAAAACAAATATGGGAGTGATGGATTAATTAACCTGATGGGGGAATTCTTGGACAATGTATACGTATATCAAATAATCATGATATACCCTTTAAATATATTACAATTTTATTTGTCAATTATACCTCAATAAAGGTGAAAAAAACTTTAAAAAAATTCAAACTTTGGAACTTGCACCTCTCGATATAAATTTAGGTGGATGGATTTTTTTCTTCTCTAGAATCAGCAACCACAGTATCCATAGGATAGTTCGTACTCCTCTGGAAATGCTTGTGCGCAGCAGGATGGAAGTTTCTTTAAGGATTACATTTTAGAGTGTGGAGAGACTGCTACCTGTATATTGATTTGCTCCTCTAAACAGTCCCTAAAGGATTTCTCTTCCTCTTCTCTCCTTTTATTTAATTCTATACAATGCAAAATTTCCTTTTTTAAAGCCAGATGTGATCCTACTGCCTGTAGAATAACATACAAACTTCTCAGTCTGATATTCAGTTGGATAATGCTAGCCTACCTTTCCACCTTTATCCTGCAGCACACCCTTCAGACATTCTCTACCTCAATCACATTTCTTGCCTTTGCCCAGAAATACCTGTAGTCTCCTTTACCCACACCTTTGCTTCCACTACTCCTTGTGGAATCCTTTTCCCTCATTCTTCCTGTTAGAGTTCTTCCCATCCTTCACAGCCCAGCTGAGGTAGTGCTATTTCACTTCTCATCATTGGAAGTTAATGGCTTCCTTCCTTATTTTCCTATTACCCTCATTGTTGTGAAAGTATGTCGTGTTACTACTACACTTTCTTTACCTTCTATTAAAATCCAGAGTGATTGGGGCGCCTGGGTGGCGCAGTCGGTTAAGCGTCCGACTTCAGCCAGGTCACGATCTCGCGGTCCGGGAGTTCGAGCCCCGCGTCGGGCTCTGGGCTGATGGCTCAGAGCCTGGAGCCTGTTTCTGATTCTGTGTCTCCCTCTCTCTCTGCCCCTCCCCTGTTCATGCTCTGTCTCTCTCTGTCCCAAAAATAAATAAACATTGAAAAAAAAATTAAAAAAATAAAATCCAGAGTGATTTATGTGGGGGCACCTGGGTGACTCACTTGCCTAAGCCTCTGACTCTTGATCTCATGGTTGTGAGTTTAAGTCCTGCATTGGGTCCCATGCTGGGCGTAGAAAGAAGAAACACAAGAGTAGATGTGGGAACATCTTTTGTTTGTTTGTTTGTTTGTGTGTTTGTGTGTTTGTTTGTTTGCAGTAATCCAGGGAAAACAATGACTTAGATCCTTAGATCTTGGCATCTCTTGTGAGGTTGAGTACAAGTGTTTCCAGTATAGTTAATAAATGTTGCTTGAACTGAAGTAAGTGAATTGATTAATCTCATGTAAACTACAAGACACTACAAGGGAGTGTCAGGAAAACATTTTAACAATTGGGCATTTTCTCTAGGTGACCTCCTCAGGTCTGTTAGTCCAGAGCAAACCATTCCTTCTCAGGAGACTCCTAAAGATTCTGTATCAGGGAGAAAATGCTGTAGCTAAAACTACTGCCAGCCTCATTTTATAGGACACTTCCCTATAAAGGTCACTTGTCAAGTACTGGTGGAAATGACATTCCTTTCCACTTCGAAAAAAGGAAGCTCATACTTTCTCATTAGCTGGCTCCTGCTTTGGTTGCTAATGTTACAAAATATGCAAATAAAATCTCTCCCTTAGCTTACAGCATAAAAAACAACAGCTTATGCTTTTAATCTTTTGTGAGGTTAGAAAATCAGTCCAGGTATGATATTTAGTATCCTTGCGTCAGACCGTTGTTTATGCTTCATAATTTTTTTTAAATTTCAAGATAACCATTTATCATCAAAAAGGGAAGTGTCTATGGGTATGCATATGTATGATTCAAGAAGAAGATGAGTAAAGGATGATTTATTTGTCACATTTTCACTTTGAAATGAACATAATTATATAGAAAATATTCAAAATATTTTTTAAAAAGAAAAGAACAGAGAAATAGATATCAGAGGGTAGCAGTTAGGTAAGGCATAATTTGTTCAGGACATCTGGGAGATATGTGTATCTATACCCTTTCAGATACTAGATACATTAAAATATAATCACCTTT
>NW_024412415.1:10789703-10810204 GCF_014898765.1 Herpailurus yagouaroundi | reverse complement strand
GACACAGAATCGGAAACAGGCTCCAGGCTCCGAGCCATCAGCCCAGAGCCCGACGCGGGGCTCGAACTCACGGACCGCGAGATCGGGACCTGGCTGAAGTCGGACGCTTAACCGACTGCGCCACCCAGGCGCCCCTAATCACCTTTTTTAAAAAAAAGTTTATTTATTTATTTGAGAGAGAGAATGAGCAGAGGAAGGGCAGAGAGTGAGAGAATCCCAAATAGGCTCTGTGCACCGATGCAGGGCTCGATCCCATGAACTGTAAGATCATGACTTGAGCGGAAATCAAGAATTGGATGCTTAAGAGACTGAGCCACCCAGGCACCCCAAAATATAATCCACTTTTAACTAAGTGTCTTTTCATTATGATAAAGCAAAAAAACAAAAACAAAAACAAAAACAACACAAAAATTTGATCCCATTTCCTTTGAACCCAGTGTTCTTATCTGTAAAATGGATACAGATATAACTTCATGAAGTGGTAAGGGTTAAATAAAATAATATATAAAAAACAAATAAGTACATAAAGTATTTAATTAATGAAATAATATTTAAAAATCATGCTAAGATGTTCTGCATATCTAGTCTTTCCTACTCAACCTGAAAGATTTGATATTATTCATAATGATTACATTATGAGTTGGATTAAGGGACATTTTTAGACAAATTTTTTTCCACTTTAATGTGATATGATTGACAGATAATATCGTGTAAGTTTAAGGTATACAACATGTTGATTTGACACACTTACATATCAAGATGCCTGGCTGGCTTAGTCAGTGATGCACATGACTTGATCTCAAGGTTGTGAGTTCGAGTCCCACACTGGGTGTAGAGATTACTTAAAAAAAAAAAACCTTAACCCCCTCAACAAAATGATACATTTACATATTGAGAAGTGATTATTATCCCATAGCCTTAGCCAACAGTGCCATTATGTCACATAATTACCACTTCTGTTTTGTGTTGAGATTATTTAGGATCTACTCTCTTAGAACATTCAGGTATATAATACAGTATTATTGGTTACAATTACCGTGCTCTACACTGGATCCCCAAAACTTATTCATCTTACAACTGGAAGTTTGCGCTTTTTGATCTAGAGAAAATTTAAAAACACTTTTTTTTAATGTTTATTTATTTTTGAGAGAGAGAGACAGAGCGCAAGTGGGGTTGGGGCAGAGAGAGAGGGAGACACAGAATCTCAAGCAGGCTCCAGGCTCTGAACTGTCAGCACAGAGCCCTATGTGGGGCTCAAACTCACAAGCTCTGAGATCATGACCTGAGCAGAAGTCAGAAGTCTAAACCAGCTGAGCCACCCAGGTGCCCATGATCTAGAGAAACTTTTTAGTAGTTGCAATTAGTCTTTGGTTCAGTCCTCTGCTCCTTTCCATTCCTCTGCTAATCCCTGCTTCATTCTCTTCCATAACTCACATTCATGATGTCCTCCTGATGATTTCTGATTGCTCATTGCTTCCCTTTCTATCTCCTATTCAGACCTAACCTCTCCCAAAGTCTTTCATGATATATTCCAAAATGAGTTATCTTTTTCCCTAACCTTATTTATTTTTTATTTTTCCCCTTAACCCTATTTAAACTCTTCATGAGCCTGACTTTAGCTAGATGTTAAGAAGAAAGTACCCTTACTGAACTAATTTGGATCAAAGGATTTGGTTGACTTAATCTTTATGAGTATATTTACATTTAAAAAGAAAACAGTCACTGATCCAAGTTATGTTGTAGTAGAATTTTAAACTCTGTAAAGGAGATGTCTTTCAGCTCAGGCAACAATTTAACTTGGAGTAGTTCTCAATCTTAGCTGCCTATTGGAATCATTTGAGAAGGTTTTAAAAGATGCCTACTGCAAAGACTCCACCCTCAGAGGTTCTAATATGATTGGCCTGGGGTGGAGCCCAGGTATTAGAATTTTTAAAGCATCCCAGATGCTTCACCACCAGGTTAGAATGACTATCTTGGTTTAGTTTTCGATATTAAAATTTTCCATTTCTCTGTTACATAAGTTACACATTAATTGCTGTATCTGGTAAAAGAAGTCTGGGAAAAATTTAAGGTAATAGAAAAATAATGATTATTTAAGTGTCATCAGATCCAACTCCCACATTTTACTAACGAGGAAACAGGTTCAAATGATTAAGTTTACACAGAAGTGGAGCGGGACAAATTTTAAATGACTTAAACAATAGGATATTAAAAATGCTCTAGGGGCGCCTGGGTGGCGCAGTCGGTTAAGCGTCCGACTTCAGCCAGGTCACGATCTCGCGGTCCATGAGTTCGAGCCCCGCGTCAGGCTCTGGGCTGATGGCTCGGAGCCTGGAGCCTGTTTCCGATTCTGTGTCTCCCTCTCTCTCTGCCCCTCCCCCGTTCATGCTCTGTCTCTCTCTGTCCCACAAATAAATAAAAACGTTGAAAAAAATAAAAATGCTCTATATATTTTTTTAATGTTTATTTCTGACAGAGACAGACAGAGCATGAGCAGAGGGAGGGGTAGAGAAGGGAGACACAGAATCCAAAGCAGGCTCCAGGCTCTAAGCTGTCAGCACATAGCCCGACGCGGGGCTCGAACTCACAGACCGCTAGATCATGCCCTGAGCCGCAGTCGGACTCTCAACCAACTGAGCCACCCAGGCGCTCCTAAACATTTTTTTCCTTTTTAAAGTTTAATTTATGTCTTAGTGAACTAAATTTGTTTTAAAATAAGATTAATTTATGCAAATGATAAAAATTTAAACAATGCACAAAGATACAAAATGAAAAGCAAATCTCCAACCTCATTCCAATTTGCACTTTCAAAGGTTACTTTTTAAAAATTGTTTCTGCCACAAAAAAGTAAAATCATTGTCTTCCACAAGGCGGCAGTATTGCTTACTGTTCAACAATCTCCCCACAGCCAACACTTCCTTCATTGTCCAGGAAGGGTTATAAAGACTCAAGTCCTCCCAGAGACAAAGTCAGTCCCTGATACTGAAATGACAGTCAACACCAGATTCCTAATTCATGAAGAAAACCAGAAGTGAGCAAAGAACTGCACCAGACTGAACTGTTTGTATGTGGAGAAATAGTGGGAATAGATTAGCCACGAGACAGCCAATGGAAGCGCGGAGCAAGGTGCTGCCTGGAAAACCTATCAATTGCCTACTTCTGTGGAAGTACTGGAAGGGCTGGGGGTCCAGTTTTGTGAAAATGTGCATCTGACTCTGCCATGAACAAAATTTTCCCTTTATTACAAACTAAAGTTATAGGACCCAGTCAAAGGCTTTCATGGTATCCCTCATGGCTCCAAGGGTCTCTGGGCCACTAAAAAAAAGGCTTGGATCTTTTGATAGTACCTTTCTGTAAAAGGCTTGGGAGATCATGTTTGGATTTCCCAAACCTTATAGAATTCCAGCCAGGTACAGGTGATAAAGAGCACAGAGGCTCCAGTTTTCATTGTTAAATTCTAGAGACATATTTGAAAATCATTTTTAAACTTTTTGGGTTATTACATATCTACTAGAGTAAAAAGTTTGTCATTGGTGATATCTTTGAGATCTTGAGAGAATGATCTTGCTCTATGATATCTAGGAATACGCTTCTCTGTTGCCCAGGAAGGAACAGAACTGAAGACAGTCATAAAATGATCACATTTTAGGAAGAAAAACACCTTTTAATCTCTTTAAAGTCTGAGATTGTTGCAGCAGGGATAGGGGCAAAGGTAAAGAAGGGACTATGACAGGAGAGGGTTATGGGAAGCCCATATCACTAAGAGAGAACCTCTATCCTCAAGATGAATCAAGGTAAATCAAAGAGAAAGAGGTATGTGGGAAGCACATTATAGGAATCTGCAAGATAAAGCTCTAATAACTATGGATGTATAGTGATCTGTTTGGGATTCCTTCAGCATTAAAAGGTTTATTATGCAACATAGAACATAGAGCAAGGACCAATAACCCATTTTTTACTTTTCCTAATCAGAGGCTTTCTAAAATCTTCCAAGTTATAGACAATCTTATAGTTCAAAAAGTCTTTTGGTAAACTCTGACTTTGAAGTAACCAAGGAGCTGGTGTGACTTTTGTTAACCAATGAGAGCCGATGTGTCTAACTGCAACAAGAAACAAGAGAAGCATCATATTAAATATTTTGAGTCATAATGTCAATTTGACATTCTTGCTTTCCACAAGCATTATTTCTTTTATGGCCCCCTTGTTATTTCTAAATGATATAGCCTGGCTAAATGATGCCTGGCTTCAACTATGAAGTTACTTTTTTTTTTTTTTTTTGTACACCGTATCCAGACTTCATTCGAGATTAGAGCACGTGGCAATATGTCCAATTATCATGGTTTGTAATGGGAAATCCTGACCACTTCCTTCACCAGGTTTGGAAATCTTTCACAGTCTGGTAGAAATTTTATTGATAAACAAAAGATACAGGATGTTGACCTGCATTTTCTGTGTTTGAAGTTAAAATAAGTTTTGTACAGGGTATATAATGTAGTTAGCAAATACTCCCAAACATCAAACTGGAAACATGAAACCTATCAAAAGCCAACAAGGAAAACCTAACGTGCTCCAAGAGACTATTTGGAGAGTCCACTAAAAGGATTCTTGTTAATGATGTAAGTGGGATGCCATGCTTATTGGTACGGGGTTAGTAGAACCATGAAAAAAAATTAGTAAAGAATGCCTGCTGAATTCTCTTAATTTCACCTTAATTCTAGTAAAAGATAGGCATAAAAATCAAGAATTGAGTAGCATTGCCAGTAGTAGGTCATGTCCTCTCTTGCCCTGGATCCAGGAGCACAGTAGCCAGGAAAGACACTCTTAGTGATCAATAGGAGCATATGTGCCTTTTGTTTCCTTCCTTCCTTCCTCCCTTCCTTCCTTCCTCTCTTTTCTTTCTTTCCTTCCTTTTCTCGCTCTCTCTCAATGTCTGAGAAGACTGCCTACTTGGTGGATTATTCATCAATATCTAGTTTCCCTTCTTGTGGGAGGATCACACTTACCTGTCCTATTGAACTCAGGCCATGTGATTTGCTCTGGCCATTGAAATCTGTATGGAAGTTTTGGAAGTTCCCCTGGCATCAGTTTTAAGAGCCAGGGCATCCTTGTCTATGCTTCCTTTTTCCTCTGCCATAGTAACCAGTAAAACTCCAGATAGAAGGCACTCTGGAAATCTGGCAAGCAGGACTCTTTTGCTAATTTCGAATGTACATGTTGGGTAAGCAAGATGTGAACGTATGCTTTTTAAACCACTGAAAATTTGGGTTGTTTGTCACTGCAGCACAACCCAGCCCATCTAGATCAATAGATTGGTTCAGTCTACCACATCCATTCTCAATAGGAATAATATCACCCCAAAAGGACAAATATTCATTCTGGGGGGCAAAAGAGCCTTACTTTTTAATGTATAAAGTACAGATATACATACAGTACACAACAGGTATACAATATATGTGTGGTATTAAATTTTGATGAAGGGGCAACTAGGGGGAAAAAAATCTCAAAAGGCTCATTAGGAGGTGATAATGAATTAAAGTTGAGGAACACTGGTCCATAGGGCAAAAAGGAGTGGTCAGATTATCTTCATAAAGTCTAATCCAGGCATTCTCAACTCTGGTGACACATCTAGATCCCCTTGAGAGCTCTCTAAAAACACTGATACCCTACCCTGGTTCTCCAAGATTCACGTTTACTTGGTAGACTCCATACATTGGCATTTTTAAAAAAAGTTCCTGGGTAATTCTAATTTGCAAACAAGATTAAGAACCACTGGATCAGACATTCTCAAAGAGAAAGCAACATTTCTTCCACCCAGGGAGATGTGCCACACACATAACAGAGAAATAGCACAGCACACTGGAAATGGCTGTCATGGCTTACAACTCACTCCTATTTTAGAGCAGCTATTCTGGCCTCACACCAGATAACACTAAGCTGGATTCATCAAGAATAGACAGCAATGTCCAATTTCTGTGTTTTATCTTTTCCATTTCATGACATGCTATTTGAACGCAGAGGGTCCTTTATGACTCATTTGGAAAACATAAGAAGGGGGAAAAATGGTTATAGTTATTCCTAGACTATTACCCAAAGTCAGCATTTTCTGCACAGATGCAATTTGGAAATCATCTCTATCTTCAGCTCCTAAAATTTGAAGTTCTTACTGAGTGGGTTAAAAAAAAGTTATTTAATATGGAATTTTCTTTTCTTCTATATCAAGGGAAAACTCTAGATGCCTCAGGGAGGCTTTCACATAGATTGTGAAAATTAACAGTTAAACTAAATTTTTAAAAATTAAGAAGATAAAGCACTTTCTCCTTCTTAGTAACATGGAAAGGAGGCTTGATCTGGGCTAAATGACAGTAGCATGGGATTATCATGGCTGAATTTGGCCATTAGATGGATCATCACTTCTTTCCTGAAATGTCAGTTGGAATTGACAATGATATGGCTGTATTTTAATGAAGGTACTCATTTCCAGCCTGGAAGTCAAAATTATAATGTGTTAATTAACAAGGGTTTCACTTTATATTTTCCTTTTATACATCTTCACAGTGGATAGCATTTATTTGGGAGTTCTAACGAAAAGGTGCACATTGGCTTTCCTGATACTATTTTTGAGAACTGAGCACCTTGCCACTCGAGGGCAAGTCTGGAGATATTTGCAGGCATCACTTGTGAAATTTCCTGAAGCATGAAAATAAAATTTCCAGGAAATTCTCCACGAGAAAGAGAGCATCAGTTGTACAACCTGACAAATGCTCGCAATCAGCTTGTCAACTTTTTGGTGATGATTTTGGCAGATGCAGAAATGGTAAAATCAAGTGTCTAGGGTTATCAGTAGAGACAAGGGTGGATTTGAGATGCAGAGATGGATAAAAAGTGGATCCAAGAAGGTTTAAATGCTAACTCGTTTCCGGTTCACCACCACGTAATTCCAAAGAATGACAACAATGTGTTGTAATGAATCCTTGTTCAAATGCCTACTGGCCTCACTTACTAAACAGGACAGAGCAAGTCAGTGTCCATATGAGTGTCCTCTATTCAGAGTTGATTGGACAAAAGGTAGACACATGATTTAAGTTGGGCTAATTACATTCTTTCTTCTGGATATTTGGAATTGGGATACAGAGTCTCCAGTTTGTTTGTTTTGGGCACTGGACCTGGTAGGTGATTAAGCGCTGGGGCTGGATTGTCATTTTTTTATGAAGGGGATGCTGAAGCAGAGAAAGCTGACCTTCAGAATTAAAAAAAAAAAAAAAAAAAAAGATATTACTGAGCCTAGAGGAGGTGAAGAAAATACCTTTAGGTCCTGACTTTCAAGTTCCAAGTCAAATGCCTTGGCATCTTAAGTCCCATGTCACAATCTAGCTATCTTGTGACTTTGGTTCCATAAGATACTCCTGTATCTTTTTAATAAGCATCACCCCCTTTGTGCTTCAGCAAGTTTATGTGGGTTTCTGTTCCTTGCAAGCAATTATACCTGATTAAGACATGTTCTTCTCCACAAAGAATAGCTAAAATCTATGAAGGACATAGGCCACATTTACTGCAGATGTGCGGCTCCTTAAAATTTAGTTTGAATTATCCAGATTACCCTTCCGGTGGTTGAACTGGCTGTTTAGTACAACAGATGCAGCAGCCTTCGTGAGCAAATGGGTCACAAAGAAAAGCTGAATGGAATGAAATCTTTGCAGCAACGGGAACATGTTTTACCATACAAGTTCTAAACAAAAAGGCATAGATCTAAACATGCAAAATCTTACAGTTGCATTTTCTTTCTTTAACCTAATTACTCCCTAATAATATAGCTAGACTTAAAGGAGATATGCACAGCAATTTAATGTCTCCATTTTAAAGGGCTTAAAAAACACGAAGATGGATAGAATAATGAGCCCTATCAGTTCCATCAATTTCTAGCCCCCTCTGCGTCTGCTTTAGACCCTTGACACCAATTATGTAAATTTGTTCACACAACGCCTGGTTGCTTTGGCATTGTAATTTAAATGTAGGTATCTCATGAAGACAAAAAGAAATGCATTGTCCTTTTCAAAATTTAGAATTTGAACTGATTCACTGATTTTGTCCCTGCCGAATAAGCAGGCAGCTGGAGGAACAGCTGGACCAGTTTCTGAACACCAACAAAAAAACCCCTCAAGTCTGAATTACAATAGGGGTTTTCATCAGAATTTTATAGTATTGTTTAATAAATACAAAACACACTTTCCTAGTAATTGGCTGCTTTCCTGTTTATATTAGCAAATGTATTATGGAGATAGAGCCAAATGTATTAGGAGTTCTTGATTTACTGAGACCAATCAGTCTGAACTTTTCTTATTTTAAGAACTATAATGTCCATTTTGAAGGAGGAGCTAAAGACCCCATCCCTTATCTGTTTTAGTTTCCCAAAGGCAATATCACATAGTAGTCTTCTAGGACTGCTTGAATTTAACATCTAGTTTTACTAGCTGTGTAAACCTGGGTAAGTTTTTCGACCTCACTGTGCTTTAATTTTCTCCTTTGTGAAGTAGGGATAATAACAGTATAATCCAGTAATTCCACTATGGGGTATTTACTCAAAGAAAAGAGAAACTCTAATTCAGAAAGACATATATATCCACCCCTATGTTTATTTCAGCATTATTTACTGATATGGAAGCAACCCCAGTGTCCATCCATAGATGAATGGATAAAGAAGATGTGGTATAGACACACACACACACACACACACACACACACACACACACACACACACAGAGGAATATTACTCAGCCATAAAAAAGAATGAAATCTTGCCATTTACAACAACATGGATGGATCTAGAGTATAATGCTAAGTGAAATAAGTCAGGCATAGAAAGACAAATACCACATGATTTCACTCATATATGAATTTAAGAAAAAAAAGGAAAAAAAAAAGAAAAAAAAAGAGACAAACAGAAAACAGACCCTTTATAGAGAACAAACTGGTGGCCGGGGGCGGGGGTGAAATAGGTGAGGGGGATTAAGAAAACACTTATTGTGATGAGCACTGACTAATGTATAGAACTGTGAATCACTATAGTATACAAATGAAACTAATATAACACTATATGTTAGTTATACTGGAATTAAAAATAAGTAAATAAAAATTAAAAAAAAATAACAGTACCTACTTCATTGGGTAGTTGTGAGGATAAAATGAGTTAATTTATAGGAAGCACTTAATATAGTGCCTAGCATATAATAATTGGCATTAGCCATTATTATACCAAAATGCAAAATTTTATACTCTCTTGAAAGTTCAGCCAACATAACTAATTATTCCAACCGATGCCATACTCTTTCAAACTCCGTTAATAACTCAAAATTAGGGAAATAGACAATTGTCTATCTTTAACAGGGAAACCAGTGTGGGTATGGAGGGCTATGTAGAGTCATATATGTACAAACTGCCTTGATCTCAAAGTTCAGACTTCTTACTTCCTTCTGAGAATCACATTTTTCCCAGCAGGTTGGTTGGATGACTGTTCTTAGGACAGGGCCAACATGTTCTTGTTAACTACAAGTGGACAAAGTACACTGGGTCAGGAGAGGTACAGGGTGGACCCAGCTGCAGGCCCTGGGAGGAATCCTGCCTTATTGGTACATATAAGAAGGACATGGAAATAGGAAAGGGAGGGTAGCCTGGGGGAAGCAGTTGACAAGAAGGAAGGATAACTTGGGGTCAGTTTTTCTACAGTGGATAGCACAGTGCTGGGTAATTCAGGAGAGGGAATATTCAGAGATCTAAACAGACAGCCTGCTGTTTGCATACATATATCAGCATCTGGAATGTAGGACTAGTAACAGCATATTAGATCCTTTCTCAAAGGGACTGTGATTTTGCAGGGTATTAAGACAAGGGAGCCAACTAAAGGAATCAGAAAGGAATGCAGCTACCAGAAGACACAGAACTCTGTGTCAAAACTACAGCATGAGACTGGAACCACAGCATCAATGGCAAATTAGACTGGATGCTGGGATGGTTATAGGGATCTTCAGCTCCCAAAGGCACACCTGTATGGATAAGAAGGATAAAAAAGGCTGGGAGGGAGAGGGAGAACAAAACACCAGGATATCTATGGATAAGGCAGTTTTTTAGGCAGTTTCTTTTGTCTTCTGTACTTTAACTTCTGGGCATTCTCTTAATGAAGGATTGGTGATCCTTAAAAATGCCTTATGTTAGCCCTAGCTGCATCTCTGGATGATGGGTAGGGGGAAAAAAAGGACTATATTTCACACAGAACTCCTAGATTTCTCCTGGCAATAAACTCTAGGAGATTGGAAGTTTCCCTCACCCACCATGTCCTTAAAAAACCTGCTTCCTAGTATGCAACGAAGAACTAAGTTTATTTAGCACGACATAAAAATCTAATTTGAAAAATCACATTTTGTGATTACCAGATTAGGGAAGTAGAATGGCTTTCGGATTCATAAAGAATTATACTACTTTCAGAGGAAAACAATCTCCTGTGCGAGTTGGATGCTGGTCAAATATCCTTGTGGTTGCTTTTGGAATAATAAAACCTCCTTACCTATTATGGATCATAATAACCAACTCCTTGTTGCAGAAAAAAAATTCCTTTCCATATCTATAATTTTAACTTGTTGCCTAAATTGTGTGTAGGTAGATAAGCTGAGCACATGGGAAGCAGAGTCTAAAAGAAGTACATTTAGCATTCAACTATGATTTGCAGAATGAATGAGATGTCAGCATGCATTAAAAGTTGATGATACGGGCATCTGGGTGGGTCAGTCAGTTAAGCATACTCTTGATTTCGGCTCAGGTCATGATCTCACTGTTTGTGGGATCAAGCCCTGTATAGACTCCATGCTGGCAACACAGGTCTTGCTTGGGATTCTCTCTCTGCTCCTTCCCTGCTCTCTCTCTCTCTGTCTCTCAAAATAAATAAATAAACTTAAAAAAAGATGATGATAATGACAATGATTAAGAATGAAGGAGAGAAAGGAACAAGAAAGAAACAGAAAGACAAGGAACAGCTGTAGCTCTAAGGCAATTGGCTTACCAATTACTGCTGCTGAAGCAACCATAATGCAGTTTTCAATGATTCAGAGGCTGGTTCTCCAGTTTGGGTATCATCTCAGATATTTGCTTTCAATTTTCCCTTTTATTGATTGCCTTTTAAGTCATCCATTTCATGTCTATCAATCCACAGAAGATGAGAGAACAAAAAAGGTTGGTATTATATATACATATACATATACATATACATATACATATACATATACATATACATATATATACATTTATTTATTTTGAGAGCAAGATACTGAGAGAGAGGGAGGGGCAGAGATAGAGAATCTAAAGATTTTCTAAAGAGAATCTAAAGGCGGCCCTGTTCTGTCACAGTGTGCAGCCCGTTGCAGGGCTTGGTCCCAAGAACTGTGAGAGATCAGGATCTGAACTGCAATTAAGAGTTGGATCCCTTCCTGAGAAACTTAACAGAAACCCATGGGGGAGGGGAAGGGAAAAAAAGAAAAAAAAAGAGGTTAGAGTGGGAGAGAGAGCCAAAGCATAAGAGACTCCTAAAAACTGAGAACAAACTGAGGGTTGATGGGGGGTGGGAGGGAGGGGAGGGTAGGTGATGGGCATTGAAAAGGGCATCTTTTGGGATGAGCACTGGGTGTTGTATGGAAACTAATTTGACAATAAATTTCATATAATAATAAAAAAAAGAGTTGGATCCTTAACTGACTGAGTCACCCAGGTGCCCCAAAAGAGGCTCGTATTAGATAAAACTTTTCTGATGTTTTATTTGTGGAAGGGTTGATCTCATTTCATTCTCACAGCAAGGCTAGGAGAAAGGGACTATCATTATCCTTTTTTTTTTTTTTTTTTTTTAAACAAATGAGGAATCTGAGGCTTAGTAATATTCCTAAGGTCACCTGGTTAGTATGCAGCAGGGTTAGAATTTGAGTCATGGGCTGCCTGAACCTAGTCATGCACTTACCGGGTATGTTCTCCTGCTTCCATGCCACTCAGTCTTCTAACTTGTTTACATTCACTATAAATATTCCCAGGGCTTTACAGTTTACAAAGTTCTCTCAAACTCCCTCTTCTTTTTCTTTCTTTCTTTCTTCCTTCCTTCCTTTCTCCTTTCCTCCCACTCTCTTTTTCTTTCTTACCATCCCTTCCTTCCTTCCTTCTTTCCTCCCTCCCTTTCCATTTGTCCCTTCCTTCCCTCTTTTGGTGCATAAATGTGTGTTGCATTGGTTTATTGTATTAATTTTCTTTTTTTATCTTTGGAGTTGTTAAGCCTTAAGCCACCCCTGTGCTGCAATGTTTAGGTTTAGTTTTCTTTTAAGTAAACTCTACACCCAATGTGGGGCTCGAATTCATGACCCTGAGATCAACGGTCGCCCGTTCTACTGACTGAGCCGGCCAGGTGTCCCTAGTTTTCATTTTTATCAAAGTTAAATATGCACATGGTTTAGGAGTCAAATAGTTCTATTAGGTCTATTACAGAAAACAGCAATTTTCTAGTCCCCTGTTTTCTTATCTATCTTGCCTAGAGTCAACAATTTTCAGCTATTTTAGCTGTTTTTTTTTTTGTATTGGTCTCAATATCTCTAAATAATATGCTTACATTTCTACATCTTGATAAAAAAAACTAGGTGTTATCTATGAAAGATATATCTTTCAACTACCTCAACCCCCAGCCTACACCAATCACCTATGTACACACTTTCCGACCCACTCTTCCTATATAGTTATATCATAATGTTGAATAAATCAAATCACTATTTTTATTACTGTAGCTATGTAAATGAGTATATACTACTATTACTTTTCCTTTTGTTTTTCCTAGAGCTGTTAAATGCTTTGTTTTTATTTTTCATTTGCTTTTAATATAATTATCACTAACTCAACCAAACTTCCCCCAAAAGTCTATTTCTTCTCAATATAATCAGACACATTAGGTAGTCTATCGTTTTTACTTTCTTTGAAACACCTGAGAGCCTTCTGATTTTCTCCATTTTGGCTTTGATCCTTCTCTAGAGTTGCTTCACAGCTATGATTCTGAGATTAAACGTTACCATTTTTCTGAGAATTTACATCTCTTTTTTCTTCTTTTTAAAAAAGGTTTTAGATGTACAATCTCTTTCTTGTGTTAGATCCCATTTCCAGGATCATATATATTCGGTTTTGACCTTTTTTCTTTTCTTTTCTTTAAAAAATTTTTTTAATGTTTATTTATTTTTGAGAAAGAGAGAGACAGAGTGTGAATGGGGGAGGGGCAGAGAGCGAGAAGAGACGCAAAATCCAAAGCAGGCTCCAAGCTCTGAGCTGTCAGCACAGAGCCCGATGTGGAGCTCAAAACCAGGAACCATGGGCTCATGACCTGAGCCAAAGTCTGACGCTTAATCAACTGAGCCACCCAGGTGCCCCTTCTTTTCTTTTTCAATGATGACTCCAAAATTTCTTTTCTTTTTAAATACTTTTTTTCTTTTAATGTTTATTTATTTTTGAGAGAGAGAGAGAGAGAGACAGAGTGGGAGCAGGGAAGGGACAGAGAGAGAGGGAGACACAGAATCCGAAGTAGGCTCCAGGCTCTGAGCTGTCAGCACAGAGCGTGATGCAGGGCTGGAACCCACAAACTGTGAGATCATGACCTGAGCTGAAGTCGACACTCAATTCAGCCACCCACGCACCCCTAAAAGATTTTATTTTTAAGTAATCTCAACACCCAATGTGGAGCTTGAACCTACAACCCTGAGGTGAAGAGTTGCATGCTCTACTGACTGAGCCAGCCAAGTACTCCAATGACTCCAAAATTTTGGTGGCTTAAAACAAAAAATATTTATTTCTCACTTTCATTAGATATCTTCTCGGCATTGGGGGCACCTGTGCTCCCTGTTGGCTTCTTCACAGGACCCAGAGGCGGTCTTCATCTGGGCCATACCAATGTTTTAGGAAAGAAAAAAGCAATGATGTTCACCATTTTCCCTTATGTTTTATTGTACAAAGCAAAACTGTGGCCAAAATTGATGTCAGTGGGATGGGAAGTAAAATTCTAGTCCTGATAGAGAGGAACAGGGAATATTTTGAACACATAACACAGTCTACCTTGTGTTTCTATTTCTTGGTTTTCTCCCACATTCTTTGAGAGACCATCCTCTGATAGCTTCCTGAGGAAGGATGCATAAGAGTTAAATTTATTGCAATCTTGCATGTCTAAAATGTCTTTTTACCCAACTGATAGTTTATTTGAAAATAGAATTCTAATTTTTTTTAATGTTTTATATATTTGAGAGAGAGAGAGGGAGAGAGGAAGAGAGAGAGACAGAGCAGGGGAGTGGCAGAGAGATGGAGACAGAATCTGAAGGAGGCTCGGGGCCCTGAGCAGTCAGCACAGAGCCTGATGCAGGCATCAAACTCACAAGCAGTGAGATCATGACCTAAGCCAAAGTCAGACGCTTAACTGACTGAGCCACTCAGGCACCCCGAAAATAGAATTCTAGATTGGAAATAATTTTCCTCAGAATATGAGAATATTGCTCTAGTATCTTCTTGATTCCAGTGTGCTATTGAAAAGTCCAGTGTAATCCTAATGCTTATTTGTAGCTTTTTTTCTTTCTGGAAGCTTATTTTTGTTCCTAGTGTTCTGAAATTTCACAGTGGTGTGTCATGGTGTGGCTTTGTTTCTATCCATTGTGCTGGGCACTTGGCAGGCCCTCTAAATTGGGAAATTCATGTCCTTCAGTAAAGAAATTTTTCTTGAATTATGCCTTTGATAATTTCCTGCCCTCTGCCTTCTTTCCCTATTCCTATTAAGTTTTAATTTTCATTTCTCCTATTTTATTTTATACTTATAAAGGTACTGTTTTGTTATTATTCTCTGAATGTGTTTTTCCCCCAAATCGCATCCTGTACTTACTTAAGAGATGCCATATTGTCTCCCATTTCTATTAGAATCTTTACTAATAATTTGTTCTTTGAAAATCTTCTTTCTCCTGCTTAGTCTTTCCATACCCAAAGTTGACTGTTTCCCTTTTGTTTTGGCCTCTATATTTTATGTTAGTAGTATTACTTAAATTTCTTAAATTTCTGGTGACCCTATCCCCAGTTGAGAAACTCTGTTTTACTCTCTCCAGGGAATTACCTTCTCTCTTCTGACAGAGTGGAGAAAAGAAGTCTTTTGGCTGCATGGAGCTGAGGAAGGGAACTGCTACTTAAATGGACTTTCAAACAATCCTCCTATTTTCAGTTCTGTCTCCCCTTATAAAAGCACCTGGTTCATCAATTTCTAAATATTTTGTGGATTCTACATGCGAATCAAATTGCCTCTCACCTCTCCCCTTTGCTGGGTTTGGATTCAACTTTCTTGGGTCTGCTTAGTCAGTTATTACTCACCCATATGCTTTCTGGTTTCCAAAATGTTATTGCTGTGGCTCTCCTCCATTCACCTTGGTCTCGTAAGTTTATGTTTTTTTTCCTAATCACTTTACTGTCATTTTGGTGGATTTAGAGCAATAACAGAGGTAAATGCTTGTGTTCAACCTGCCACTTTAAAGTCTTAGGGTTCCTGGCTGGCTCAGCCAGTAGAGTGTGTGACTCTTAATCTTGGGATAGTGAGTTTGAGCCACAAACTGGGTGTAGAGACTAATTAAAAACAAAACCTTAAAAAACATATTTGAAAAAACATATTTGAAAAAATAAAGTGGGGCTCCTGGGTGGCCCAGTCAGTTAAACATCAGACTCCTGATTTTGGCTCAGGTCATAGTCTCACAGTTCATGAGATCGAGCCCCACATCGGGTTCTGGGCTGACATCACAGAGCTTGCTTGGGATTCTCTCTCTCCCTCTCCTTGTGCCTCTCTCTCTCTCTCTCTCAAACAAACAAACAAACAAACAAACAAACAAACGTTAAATAAATAAAAGTCTTATGACTTTCAGAACAGCCAGGGAAGACATTATTATCTCCATTTTACATATGAGAAAGGGAGTTCAAATGACTAGCCAAGATTATATAGTATATAATGTTGGATCTAGAGCTTGTATTCAGTTTTTCTGACTCCACTCTTTTCACTAACTTTCTAAAAAAGAAGGCTGTATAATGTAGCTATTAAATGCATAGTCTTTGGCACCAGAGACCTAGATATGAGTCCAGGTTCTGCTTCCTAACAGTTAATTCTTATGACAAACTGTTTAGTTTCACTATAGTGGAAGTTCCTCATCTATAAAATGGGGATGATAACAATATCATGACCTCACCATGGTGTTGTGAGGATTCAATTAGATAATACATGTAAAGTACCCAGCTGAGTCCCTGGCATATAGTGAGTACTACCTTATTACTATAATGGAAAAAAATGAAATGATAAGATGTAATAATGATTTGCAGTTTTAATTAACTGAACGATGTCCAGGGAAACTTTTAAATTAATTCTGTAGACATTTACTGAATAATTAGCATGTGCACTGTGGAATGTTTATTCTTCCTTTCTCTTTTATTTGAACCTCTTTATGAAAATACCTTTGGTTAGCAACTACTTCAAACCTAGCTGATGTTAGGTGACAAACTTCTGAGTAAGGATAGAAGAATTAGTCAGGGTCACAGGTTTTCTCTCCACCAATATGTAATGAAATGGACAAGAATAAAAATTCATTGACAAAGCCCAAAATTCACCAGCAGCTACAAGATAAAGGATAAAGTCTCATGTAGAAATGAAATGTGAAAAAAAATGTGGCCAACAAATGAAAAAGAATATTCTGGTGTAGTAAGGTATGTCTCCTCACCCTGCCCCTATTCCTCAAAGAAGAATGAGAGGAAGAAAGGGTGTGGTGGGGATACACCACATTCATTAATTGGTGAAGAATTCTGAGGATGTAGATAAATAACTCTGAGGAGGGTGGAGAAATGGAGGAATCCAAGAAAATTGTTTTATTTTTCTTTAAATGCTTTGAGTGGGGTGAAGGGGCAGAGAGAGGGGGAGAGAGAGAATACCAAGCAGGCTCTGTGCTGTTGTTGGGCAAGGAACCCAACCTGGGGCTTGATCTCACCAACCCGTGAGATCATGACCTGAGCCCAAATCAACAGACACTTGACAAACTGAGCCACCCAGGGGCCCCCAAGAAATTTGTTTTAGAAAGAATCCTCCATATACTAACATGGGACCTCAGTAGAGACAATAA
Source organism: Herpailurus yagouaroundi (assembly GCF_014898765.1). Taxonomy (NCBI): domain Eukaryota; kingdom Metazoa; phylum Chordata; class Mammalia; order Carnivora; family Felidae; genus Herpailurus; species Herpailurus yagouaroundi. The sequence goes on along the minus strand of NW_024412415.1, from coordinate 10,793,027 downwards.
GCTTTCCATTTTCCAGGTAACAAAGCTGAGGAAAAGAACTGATACAAGGAGAGTAATACACCTCTGGCTGGTTAGACTGGGCTGAGAAAGGCCATTTAACTGAATCTCACAAGAGAGTAGAGCTAATACAGGCATCACTTGGCCCTAAGTTCCCTCTTTTCTTCCCCTTATCCTGCATCCTCATGTTAGAGAAAATTAGTTGGAAAACAAGTCCAAAGTCCTAAGCAGGAGGAAGAAAAAATGGCATATACCAGAGCAAAGTGAAAATCTGAATGGTCTGTCCATGCTAAGCATGAACTGGATGAACTATATGACATGACCACCCTTCAAGCATGGTAAAAGGATCTAGTTCAGATGAAAACAACTGTTAAGGAAAAATCAGAGCTGGACAGTAGTTAAAGTGATTAAAAACAGATTTTATTCATAAAAACTATTCAGGGGAAAGGAGACCTCAGTACAAAACTAGGCTCAATTCTGGGGCGCCTGGGTGGTTCAATCAGTTAAGCATCCAATTTTGGCTCAGGTTGTGACCTCAGGGTTTGTGAGTTCGAGCCCCACATCGGGTTCTCTGCTGTTCTGCACAGAGCCTGCTTCAGATCCTCTGTTCCCTCCTCTCTCTGCCCCTCCCTTGCTCACGTTTCCTCTCTCTTTCAAAGGAAATAAACTAAAAAAACAAAACAAAACAAAACAAAAAAAAAACACACCTAGGTTCAATTCTGAAGACAGCAAGGAAAAGTGGGAATTTATAATCAAAGAGCAGAGTGGGGATGAGATGGATGTCAGTGGATGAAAAATTACTAAGATGAAACATCAAGGATAAGGGGAGATTCTGGCTAAAGCGGCCTAACAAGATTCTTGCTGAAGATGCGCCAAAGTCATCAAACATCATCTGGGAATAGTAGGAGATGAAGAATTTGGTAACACATTGAAGATGTTTAGATACTGAGTTTGGGGGATTCCGGCTAACCTGATGCAAAGGTGGGCAAAATTCCAAAAGACGGAAAAAAGTCCAAAACTCAAGGTTAGTTGGGAAGGGGATTCAGAGGAATCTGACTAAAGTTTGGTCAAGAAGAGACTGTCACAACTCAGAGAAGAGAAGCATATTCTTTGAAGCTTATTTCTTTATTTTAGCACTCTCTACACCAAACATGAGGCTTGATCCCACGACCCTGGGATCATGACCTGAGCTGAAATCAAGAGTCAGACACTCAGCTGAGCCACCCAGAGCCACCCAGGTGCTCTGAAGCATATTCTTTATGAAGGTTTTCTTCTATAGACTCAGTAAGAAATAATATTTAAAAAAATAAGAAATCCAAGATGAAATATTAAAACAACAGAATAATTGAGGGGTACCTGGCTGGCTCAGTGGGCAGAACATATAATTCTTGATCTTGGGGTTTGGGGTTCAAGCCCCACAATGTAGAGATTACTTAAAAATAAAGTAAAAAAAAACAGCAGAATAATTGAGAATCAAAGTAATATAAATAAATTTGAACAGCAAGGAACAAAATAGACTTGGCTGAAAATCAGGTTAATGGCAGAGAGGAAAAGACTTGGGACAATCACAATGAATGAAGAGGGAAAAGCCACAGAAATTTAAGAATTAAAAAAAAAAAGATGTAGTCAAATATGATCCAAAATTGGGCTAACTGGCATCCCAGAGGAAGAGAACCCAACAAATTCAAAGGTAATAAGAATTATTGTTCAGAAAACTACCCATCTTATACCAGGGAAAATTGATTTAGAAAAATTAACATAGAGATATATTCTAAGTTCTTAAACTTCAGGGTTAAATGTATAAATCTTTCAGATATCTTGAAGAAAAAGAAAATCATGTATAGGGAAAATTTTGATTCATCTGAGACTTCTCTATAGCAAATATCAGGAAAAAAGACAAAGGAGCAATGACTGTAAAATTCTGAGAGAAAGAAAATGAAAAAAATGTGAGCCCAAAGTAATATTTCTATACAAGTATTTGTTCAAGTATAAATGCAACAGGTAGACAAGAAAGAATGCAGGTAATACCCCAAAAAACAAATAATCCAATTTAAAAATGGGCAGAAGAGAGGAACAGACATTTCTCCAGAGAAGACAAACACATGGCCATCAGACACATGAAGAGATATTCGACATCACTTATCATCAGGGAAATGCAAATCAAAACCACAATGAGATATCACCTCACATCTATCAGAATGACTAAAATAAGCAACATAAGAAACAACAGGTGTTGGCAAGGATGCTGAGACTTTTGAAAAACTCATGCACTGTTGGGAGTGCAGACTGGTATAGTCACTGTGGAATATGGAGGTTCCTCAAAAAATTAAAAATAGAACTACCATATCATCCAGTAATTGCACTACTGGGTATTTACCCAAAGAATACAAAAACACTAATATGAAAGGATACATGCACCTCTATTTTTATCACAGCATTATTTACAATAGCCAAATTATGGAAGCATCTGAAGTGTCCATCAAGGATGAATGGATAAATAAGATGTGGTGTATATTTACAATGGAATATTATTCAGCCATAAAAAAGAATGAATCCTGCCATTTGCAATGACATGGATGAAGCTGGAGAGTATAATGCTAAGTGAAATAGGTCAGCCAGAGAAAGACAAATACCATATAATTTCATTCATATGTGGAATGTGTGGAATTTAAGAAACAAAAGAAATGAGCAAAGGGGGTGGGAAGAGAGAGAGAAACAGAAAGAGAGAGAGAGAGAGAGACCAATCAAGAAACAAACTCTTAATTATAGAGAACAAACTGATGGTTACCAGTAGGGAGGTGGGTGGCGGGATGGGTGAAATAGGTGATGGGGATAAAGAAGGTCACTTGTCATGATGAGCACCAGATGATTTATGTATGGAATTGTTGGATCACTATATATTATACACCTGAAACTCACAAAACACTGTATGTTTAGAAAGAAGAAAAGAAACGAAAAGAGAAAGAAAGAAAGAAAGAAAGAAAGAAAGAAAGAAAGAAAGAGAGAAAGAAAGAAAGGTAATGTGGCCATTAGCCATTCTTAAACTACTTAGCAGAAAAATCCCATGTACCAGGACATGAGTAAAATGTGAATGGTGAATCTGGAGGATAAAAGGACTGGTGGTAAAAGCCCTGAATCCATTTGAATACAGAAGTAAGATTAAATAACTAGAGGAAATCAGTTGCCAGAAGCCATAAATATTATAAACCCTGACAAAATAGAACTAATATGAACCACAAAGATTGGGAGTTAGAGTCACAGTTTGGGAGAAAGTACAGTAATGTTAATTATTTCATTTTGCAGAGCAAGTAGTCAATTGACACTATT
>NW_024412415.1:10783942-10789693 GCF_014898765.1 Herpailurus yagouaroundi | reverse complement strand
GGCTGTTTCTCCTATCTTTGCTGCCTTTCTCATAAATATATATATATTTATACATATATACACATATATATATTTATGAGAAATATACATATATATATATTTGACCAATGTGTGTTTAATCTACATAAACTGAATACTTAATAAATGTTGAAGTAATTTTGCAGATTGCATAGAGCTGTAAATTCTATGAGGATTGGGAATATATTTTATTCATCTTTGAATTCTCTCAGTACCTGGCATGGGGACTTGCACATAGTAGACCATTAATAATCTTTTTTGAATAAATGAATTAATTTGCTTTGTTTCATATACATTTCATTTCTAGAACAATAACTGAAGACTGGCTGGAAATATAAGGAAAATGAACCATAATTGGAGAATATAATAAAGCCTGTCACTCACATCTGAGACACCTATTATAAATGCTTCTGATGCCTCATTAAAGACATTCTATTGTTTTCAGAATGCATTTTTTCCATAGTAAATAATCACCTCTTGCTATAATTTAAACATTGACACTATCAAAATGATCAGTTCCAAAACACAGATCTGATTCTGTCATTTCGCTGCTTAAAAACCTGCAACACCCCCAACCCCCCACCACCAGTCTATACAACAGAGTCCAAATTCCTAACTATGGCATGGAAGGTTCTATATGATTTGTCCTCAGTTCATTTCTTCCCAGCCAATGTAGCCCACGTGCTATCTATCCAGGGGCACTTGCAATTTCTAAAACATGCTATACATATTTGTTCTTCTATGTCTTTATCATGCTGTTTACTTAAAATGTCACTCCTCATACCATATCTTGCTCTTCTGCTGTCTACACCCATCACCATACTATTCATTCCTAGGGGCTCAACTCCAATGCTTTCTCATGGGAGACTGTGCTGTCTCCCATGCTTAAATAATTGTACCATTTGTTGTTCTCTTATAGTACTTTACTCATGCTCCATATGTTATATAATAGCTAACTGTTTATATACCTAACACTCTCTTCTAGATTGTGAACTTTTTTGTTTGTACATCTCATTTTCCCATATTCTTTGGGCTATGTCTATGTTTTCTAGAAAGCTGTCATAGAGTATGTGCCTAACACACAGTAAATGATCAATAAATGTAGTTTGGAATAAAAACAATACATGCACTTATATTTCCACATAGAAATACACATTAAAAATTCTTCTAAATGTAATGGGGGCTAACTGAAAATCCTAAGAGTTAGTAGAAGGTAGAAAGGCTTTCTTAAACCATTGGTGATTTCTGTCCTGATGAAAGAGAAGACTTGAACATTTCTTCAGAGGCAGACTGCTCTGGAAAAACTACATGGATTGTTTATTCATGTTAAAGCAAGTATATATTTATTACTCTTGGAAAACTATAACTTGAGTGTAGATGCTTTAGTTTGTGAAGCAGAGTGCTCCATTTGGATATGCAAATCTTTGTGTGTGGAGCAGGAGCATTGCTTCCGCAGACATTGATGCAGAAGAGAAAAACTGTTCCTTTTCTCTCTGTGGATGTAGACCACATATGTGTTGTTTCTGTGGAGATGCGAATGTCCTTGTTTCAGCCCTTGCTCTTAGAAGAACAAAAGCTGAGCTCTAAAAGATACAGGCAAACAAGGACAGGCATAATCCTTACTGCTTACTGGAGAAATAATTAGGCAAAGGGACTGGACTGGCTTTGGTGAGGCTCTACCTAGACCTATTTATAAAGATTAACTCAGTCTTTGTGAGAAATGTGCTGGGTTTGGACTCTTATGTTATGAAGGTGATAGTCCAGTTGGGTCAAAGGTTAAGGTCACACTCCTCAGGATGGAAGGTGGGGTTTCCTCTAAAGGAGTAGGTATTCCCATGGTCAGTCATCCTATGGAAAGGCAGCAACTGGGACAGGGGGTGGGACTTTGAAAATGCACCTTAAACTGGGTAAGGAGAGTTGTTTTCTTCTCTGAGTGGTTGAGCCTGAATGCTCAAGACAGGGTCAGGGGAACTCTTGATGGAGAGGGGGGCTGTCATTAGCCACATAGACCCTGGCTGCAAGCTCAACAATAAGGCAGGCCTGTAGTCCATAAGGGCTTTGAGAGTAGCCATGTCATACCTGCAGTTTACTCTGTATTGCTCTTCCTTTTTAATATTGTTATATAACCCTGGTCTTAGCTGTGCTATAAGGAGACTATGATGGGAAGAACCAGGGTTTGTGATGTCCTGGTGAAGAGGAGGCAGTGCTTCTTCCTGCTGGATCCCAAGGCAATGGTGAAAGTTTCAATGGCTGGAGAGAGATCAGTATCCCAGAACATCAGGGTATGTGACATCTGAAATACAGGCAGGAGTAATTCAGTTATTTCAGGCATATGTTGGTGACAGAATCACCCTTAGGGACTCCTCAACAGTAGAGCAGGGAGGGAAACTTTAAAGGGAGCCGATATCCTAATAATTTGGAAGGTGGGAGCTCAGAGTTATTGTAGTTTGGAATTTTAAATATGGCCTCCTTTATAACCAAAAACTTAATGAAAGCTATGATGCTCTAATTATCAAGGGCACATGAAGCCTTTTATTGAACACACCCTTTTTATCCTGGATATCCTGCTCAAAAGGCTTGACAAAAACAAAGACAAACAAAATATTCCTCAGTGTGATTTTATATGAGTCTTTTCTTTTTAGTTTCTCCCAGGCTTCTGCTCTCAATCCCTAAATAGGCATACATTTCACCAGAAACTGATAGTTTCTTGCTTTTCTTCCATTATGCATCCATCCTCTGTTTTCCTCACAAAGTGTTCTGAATAAGAGCGTAAGGGAAAGTTTGAAATTCTTTCTGGATATTATGCATAAGCACGGATGAATATGTAACTGGTCTTTCAATGAGGTGCACATCTAAGTTTATATGATTTTCTTAGGCTGAACAGGAATGTTACTTAACACATTGGCATAGAAGCCACAGTCTCATCCCTGTTGATTGCATCTATGGTCATACTCTGAAAAAAGACTGCATTCAGTTCCTGAGAGCTTTTCTGGATTCATGATGCTTTGCCTTTTTATTCTAACAGCTGCTTATTTGCATAACCTGTTAAAGACATTTCCCTACCATCAAACTACTGGGCTTCCTCTAGTTCTTGGACATTTTTTCTTGCTCTTACAGATTCTGTAAACAAACAGCAACTTTTGCCTTCAACATAAGTTCTGCCTGCCTGAAATCTTTCATTGTCTTCTCCCAACTACACAACAAAGCTGAGTTTTGCAAAATATCACTTTGACATATTAATAATTTCATTTATCTCCAAGATCTTCCTGAAATTCTTAATTTTTTCACGTATCTTTCCCTGGGACTTAGATGCAATGAAATATCTATCTCATTTACTTCATTCAACAAAAACTTACTGAATACTTACTGTATTGCACATACAAGGCTACCTGCTGTGGCTACAAAGTAGAGGAACTCACATCTGGTTTAATGGCTAGAATATTTGACTTACTGTTCTAGTTTCTTAACTCTAGGATTACATTGAAAAGCGAAACCTCCTCTTATGACTATTCAATGACATAAATGAGAATGCAACTAATAAAGAGGTGATAACTAAAGTGGGAGAGGGTCCCATGCAAAAAAATTGGGAGAAATATTGGAAATCAAGGACGCAAGAGAAGCATACTATATTTAAGGAGGCTCTATGCCCAGAAAGGGGCTTGAGCTCAGGACCTGAGATCAAGAGTCACATGCTGTACCCACCAAGCCAGCCAGGTGCCTCCGGGTAAACAAACAAACAAACAAACAAACAAGTACTTTAAAAGTTGGCTGTTTTCTAAGTTAATGTAGAGTTTCATTTTTATGTGTATCCGTATAAACAAGAACAGTATAAATTAAAATAATAGGAAATTATGCATCTTTCATTATTTATTAAATTAATATATTTTGGCATCAATTTTGTGTTGATATGATTCTTTTATATAACATTCCCTTCCATCAAAAAATTTTGAGCGAGAATATTATGTTTCTTGGTGAAGTTTTCATAAAGAATGTGAGATCTTTGGATAAGGGGTCACAAAGGGCAGTAGACAATTTTTTTTTCCTCTGTGATACATACCTCCTTGACATACTCTGGTGTTTTGTTGAGGAAGTAAGAAAATAACGGTAATTCTAGTTCTGAAGGTGCAAGGAAAGGACCCACCACTTCCTCTGCACCCTACCGGCTGAAGGAGCACACCTCAGTCTCTTTTGTCTTCTGAAAATAAAACCGAGGCATAGGGTGTTAGAGTGAAGGGTTTCCTAGGGGTTAAACCCGAGTGCTTAAGAGCCCTTTCGAAACCTACAGCTTTTACTCAAGTAGCTACTGTAAAATAGATGTTGTTCAAAATAAGAGGGCTGGGGCAGAGGCCCGTCGCGCCCACCTGGGGTACAGCTCAGGTGGGGGCAGGCGCCTGGTCCGGAGCGGAAGGTGCCTGCATTCTGCAGGTGCGGGGATTGTTTTCTTGCACCGCCCCGGCTCCCGAGAGGGCGGGACTCGCGGCGTTGCAGAGTGTGGGACTTGGCCCCTGAAGCAGAGTCTAAACGTATTCCACGCAGCAGACATTTACTCAGCCGGGTGCCCACACCTGGCCTGGGGGAGGGGAAACAGCTTCTACAGGAACCGCAGAGACAAGAGGAGCCCCTCGTTTGGGACGCCAGAGGGCTGGTCCCGCTAGGCTCTGTCCGACTGCTTTCCCGTGATTGCTTCTCCCACCTGTCCATCATATCAATACCCTATCTCGATTGGCTCTTCTCTCTGCCACTCGGTTCCGCCGCGCTGACCCCCATTGGCCCCTCTCCGGCCGAGGCCCCGCCCCACGAACTGGGCATGGGGAGTGGGGCGCGGAGCTGAGAGAGCGGGGCGCTTGCTCGGGGCTGGGGGGAGGCGGTGGCGAAGAAGGAGGAGGAGAAGAAGGAGGAGCTGGGACAGCAGGAGGCAGCGGCCGCGACCCGGCTGGGGTGATGGTGCAGGTGCCCGGGGCCCGCGAGGAGCTGCCCGGCTGAGGGGCGCCTGGTCCGGGGTCCGCAGCGCCGCCGCGTCTCTCCCGGGGGCGGGCGGGCGGGCGGGAAGATGCTGAGCAGGTTGATGAGCGGCAGCAGCAGGAGCCTGGAGCGCGAGTACAGCTGCACCGTGCGGCTGCTGGACGACAGCGAGTACACCTGCACCATCCAGGTCAGTGCCGCGCTGCCCTGCCCGCGGAACCCCTTCGTCCCCCGACTCTGGCCAACTTGGCCCGCCGCCGCCGCCGCCGCCCGGGGTCGCCGCAGACCCCGGTGCTTTGTCCGTCCCCGGCTGCGGCGGACGGCCCCGGTGCAGAGAGCGCCTCCGCCCGAGACCGGGTCCGGGGCGGGGTACCAGGCGCTCCGCGCAGCTGCGGTGAGAGTCCCTCCGTCCCGGACCCTCAGCTATCCCTCTGCCCTCTCCCAGGGTGAGGGCACCCCATCCTGACTCCTCGAGCCTGCTGGGGTGGGGAGCATCTTCCGCGGGCGTCCAGAGAGAGGCGGGCAGGGCGGGAGGCTCCTACCCCGGCCGCCCCGTCGGGGGGTACAGGCTTTGGCTCTCCAGCCAGGCAAGGACCGCTGGCCGGCTTTTCTTATCTATCTTTGGTTGGAAGGATAATGCTGTATGTCATAATTCCCCCCCCAGCATTTGTGAGTCAGAGCTCTCAGAAGGTAGAAGTGAACGCGCAGCCCATGCAGAGTGGCCTATGGAAGGGAGCCCAGCCTCTGGGCTCCCAGGATTAGCAGCCCCCC
>NW_024412415.1:10743651-10783842 GCF_014898765.1 Herpailurus yagouaroundi | reverse complement strand
TTGGGTCACTGGTTTTCGCTCCCCCCCCCCTTCCCCCCCCCCCCCCGCCTTTCGCTCCGCAGATCTCATTTGTGTTGGGCAATTCTGGGGGGCGTGAGGTAAAGATTTAGCAACAAGTACCAGAGATTTGAGGATTGGCCGTGGCGAGAAAGAATCGGTGACTTACAAATAACACCAACAATACGTTAATGCTTCGCAGCATTTCTTCAGAAACCTGGTATTTTGGAAGGGATTTTTACAACCTCTTATGTGTTTTCACTACTGCTGTGTGGAACGTCTGGAGTAGTAGTCTTTCCCAGGAATGCAGTCACAGCCCTCTCTCCTCCTCTGTAAAGTCAGTGATAGGAAACATTGACAATGCTCCGGTGTTTAGTTCAGCAGCCGGAGGATCCTGCGCTCGCTGCCGGAAACTGCTCTTTCCGGAGAAGCAAATTGAGTTGGACCCGGAGGGGTCTCATCTGATCCCTTGCCTTTGCAGCAAGAAACCAGAGGGGGCTTCTCGCCTCAGATGTGGCAGACAAAAACTGTCGGCCTCTGGTTCTACCCTCTTTGTCTCCTGGCCCCCCAACCCCCCATTTATTTTTTGCTGAGAATGCTCAATAGCGGAAAATAGCGGTGTGTGAGAAAGACGCTGGGTAGTGTGTGAGAGCAGCTGCTCTCTGCTGAGTCCGTGCTCAGTTCAGCCTTCTCCTCACTTTCCCTTTTCTCCCACTCTCCAAACCAGCTCTGGGCATAAGTGCTGACTGCTGTCAAAGATCCAGGAGGGCAGAGAAAGAGAACAACATCGGTTTTTAAGGCCACTTAAACACAGTCATAAAGATGCTAGCCATCACGTGAAAAGGATTTTGGTAGTTGAATCTGATAGATGTTCTGTATTTTCTCACAGAATGAGTGGCATGCTACTTTTTGTTTCTATTGTATCTTTATGTGCCATGTACAGTTTTTTTTGTTTGTTTTTGGGTGGGGGAGGAGAAAACATTGACTTGACATATTCACCATTTGAATGCATTGTCTAGAGCTTTTAAAGTCTTTATCCTTTTGTTTTAAAATTTAAAGCATTTACACAATAGCATATGAAGGGCAGTGTAAGATTTAGACTTTGTGAGTCCTAAGAATACTTTGGGGTATATGGTGAAATAAAATTCCTGGGGCAGGTCATTAACTTTTGCCAAGGTATAGAGTACAAATGAAACAAAATTGACATCACCACTCCACTAGTGATAATCTTGTGGCTTTTACAGTGTCACAATAAGACAACTAGTTATTTTTTCCCAGTTAGTGGAACCTTTGAGGTTGGTTGGTTGGTATTACAGTTGTGGGTAGTTTTATTACTGTTAAGAAAAACAGTATTTTTAAGTCTAACAGGACTTACTGGGTTTATGCTTGCTATATCTTACTATGGTTGTGTTTCTTTTCCTGCTGGTCTTCTTTTACATTATTACAAGTCAATGTGTTATAAAAATTCAGGCCACATAAAAAATTAAGCTTGGTGTAACATGATTATACTGTAGTGAGTGTCCACTGTCTAGACATGCTAATGATTGTGCATTGTGATTCTTGCATGAAAATTTTAAAAATACAGGAATTCTGAAATTTATGTAATATTGTCAGTCTTTGGCACCACTATTGTGAATTCCTTTTGTTTTTACCCAATGAGAGGAAATGTCAAAAAAAAAAAAAAAAGACAGGATATTATGTGAAATTAATATTTTGTGGATATAGCTTTTTTTAAGTTTTTAGAGATTGAGCTTTTCTTAGTAACTTTCACCCCTTCTACATTTCTGTAGTGTGTGTATTTGTGTGTTTGTGCATGCGCTTATTTGTCAAGCATTGGGCACTGGGTCTTTTAAATCAGTATGGAAAGGAGCTGTGAGCTACTTGCTAGGTTAAAGCGATATTCCTAACATTCTAGGAATTGCAGTACAGTATTTAAAAAAAACTTGGTGATAATTTGGAATCATTTTCCTTAAAATATTGTATGCCATATTTTTCTTTAAATAAGGTATGTATTGTAGAGTGATTTCAGTACTTCTTGGGATAATCAGAGAACACTTAGGGTATTAGAGAGTCAGAAATGTATCACTAGGTTAGAGCCATAATAGCCACATTTGGTAAATTTCAGTTGTAGGAAATTCTGTCAAAGTATTGTTCTAGCCTTTCATACTGCACCAGTTCTACTGATCTAGCATTTAGGATGTGATTATCAAGGTAAGGAAAACGCCTTATATCCTTTCAGTAAAGATTGCCTCAGTTACCAGACTATTCTTTTATTCTTTCTGATATGCAAATGTATTTGTAGATCATGAGAAATGAAAGTATACATAGGGTTGTAATATAATTGCTCCCCTGTGAAGAACATTGTTAACAGCTCCCTGCCAGTTTTGAAGGTCATTGCTTCATAAATGCAGATCTAGTCCGTAATTTCTACACATCTGTTTCATTTATGAATACCTGCATTTATTTACTACATTTACTACCCTACTTTGTTATTTTATTTGGGAGCAAATAGGAAAAATGAAAAGGCTACCTAATATCTTTGAACTTAGTATATCAAATGGACTCACTTAAATGCTTAGATATGTAATATCCTAAGTAATAGATTTTTGACTGTTTTGAGTTTAATAGTTTATAAAATATTAAGAATATACCTTAAGGAATGCCAGTAGAAATTCATATCAAAAATACATATTTTCAAGTCTGAAATATTAATCACTTTTTTTCTGATTACTGAAAAGTAAAGCTGCCCTAGAAATAAATTTGATTTTACTGGGAACACATTAAAATAATAACTGATCAAGCAGCTAGGTTAAATTTGTTTTTGCAGTTAAATGAGGTACTATCATAAATAAAATGCATATGTACAGAAACAGTTCTATAGTAGAACCAAGATCTGGATTTGACTGCGGCTCAGCCATTTAGTAACTGTGGGACCTAGGGTAAGAGAGGGAGTACTGGGGGAGAGAACAAATGTATTGAGCCCCATACTTGCAAGGTGCCCCGCTTGTGTTCTCACTTACCTCACAATAGCATGTGGATTCAGTAGACACCTCTTGTACCAGCTGAAGAAAATAAGATTGTGGATTGCTGGGAGAGCTGATGTTTCTTGAATGGGCAACTCTGTATTATGCTTTCTGCTAGGTGCTTTGCTTATACCTTACATCAACTATTTGAGAGGTAGGTGTTATTATCCTCATTTTACAGATGAAAGGCTTGGATGAAGGAACTTGCTCAAAGCTAGTAGTAAGTGGCTATACTATATTGAAACTCTGGTCATTTTGTCTATAAAATCCCAGCTTTGTTCCCTATATTCCTCCTGACTTCCTAAGTCATTTCACCTGTCTGTATCTTAATTTTCCCATCTGTAAAATGAGAACAATAATTAATACTTATTTCATAGTAAAGAGAAAATTACTTGGTAATGTCTTTACAAATACTAACAAGATTTAAACAGACTAATCTGTACTTACATTGTGCCTTATTCTATTCAAATAAAAAATAGGATTTTGTTTTTGGAAAATAAATTAACCCTTAGGTGTCCTTAAAATGATGTCTGATTAATCTCAGTGAAATTGTACAATCCAAAGCTGGAATAACTGGATTCTGTAGTAGAATTCTTCTCTAAAATTCAAGAGTTCAGGTTTGCTTTCCTTCTATCCTACCAAAGCTTTGGCTTTAGAGGGGCATTTATTTCCTGGACTGACCATGATTTGTCTTTTCTAAGAATTTCTGTTTCATATTTGGTAAGCAAAATCCTTGGTTTCATTAATGCAAAAGGGATGTTGTTAGAGACTTAAGATAATTTTATTCACAGAAAAACACAAAGCTGTTGTATTTTCGTGAATTCATTGTTTTTTTCTAAAACTTTGTTTTAAAAAGGTAATTATGGTGTCTCAGGATCTGTTACAATAGTAAGTCAGACTCTAATTCTCGAAACTAAGGTCCAAAATTAGCCTTCTAGAATCCTAAAAGCACTCGTATTCTGTTTCTTAATTTGTATATGGAAATATCTATTGTATAAAACTAATGCAGATCAACCTTTAAGGACAAAAGGTATATTTTAGATATGTATTTATGCTCTTATTCTTTCTCCTTTTGAAAAAGTCCAGTTTAGGGAAATAGCAGTGGCATCCAAGAGAAACCTAGAAGCATTCACCATAGCAGATTTTACTCAAGGGTATTTGTATGAATCTGCATTCAATTAAATGCTTGGAATGAATATGCTAGACAAGGCAATTCAACATAGTGTATAATAAAAGAGTATGTGGTTTTTGAGTCCTCTGTTTGTTACACTGCCCAGAGACAAGTTGATCGTGTCTGTGCTAGTGTTAATATCACACTTAAAAAAAAAGTTTGCCAAGATAAAAATCAGACAACCTAAGACAAAAAAGTCATTTTTATTATACAATTGTAGTGGTTTATGTATAGGTATTAAAATGTGTAGCCCAAAATAAGCAAGGTGGTAATTTAAGTTATATGATTATTATAGTAAAATATTTTGGATTATTTTAATAACTATTTTTCAGTAGATTACACTTTAGAATTTTTAAAGGGGAGAGTAAGAGGAAGCTATAAATTTTAAACCCTAAGAATTATATCACAGTGACACATATGTTTATAGTTGAATGAATATTTGTTCTGATTTGTTTGTGCTACATGATGGCTGAGTTAACTCCAGCACTTTAAAATTTCATGTGTCTGGGGTGCCTGGGTGGCTCAGTCGGTTGGGCGTCTGACTCCGGCTCAGGTCATGATCTCGCGGTCCGTGAGTTCGAGCCCCGCGTCGGGCTCTGTGCTGACAGCTCGGAGCCTGGAGCCTGTTTCGGATTCTGTTTCTCCCTCTCTATCTGCCCCTCCCCTGCTCATGCTCTGTCTCTCTCTGTCTCAAAAATAAATAAACATTAAAAAAAATAAGTAACATTTCATGTGTCTGAAAACAACAAACATTCTCTAACAACTGTAAACCAGTTTCAACCCATCCCATTCCAAACCACTTTGCTTTGCAGCCCCTCTCCCTGGTGAGAGGTATGGTATGTAAATGTGGTATTTTACGGAGCCTTTGAGGTCTCTGATAACTTTCTGCAATTATCCTTGGTTGAATTAGAGCTGTGGTCTAGAATTCCTATGATTTTTTTGGTTTGTCTCTTAGGATTTCAAGCCTTTCAGGTCTCCCCTTCCTCCATCTCTGCAGGTTTAGAAGGCTCAGATCAAATGAATACTGTGTAGTACAGTGCTTCATGGGGAGTTGGAGGTCTGGCGGAATTAGGATATTGACACTGGGATCACCACAGCCACAGAAGCTTCCTTCACTCTTTCCCCTAAGTCAGTGCCACATAAAATCTCTTCATAGCCTCATTTTCTAACCTCTTGCCCCAACAGGAAGAAACCCATGCTTCCCAACCTGTTTCTAATTATGTCTATTTTAAGCTGAATTCATCTTCTGATAGCCTCATCTGTAGCATTCTGACTGTAGACCCTGTTCCATGGAGCAGCCTCCTGTGGGACACTGTTCTTCAGCTCTGCCTAGCCAGAGCTTATACAACAGATGGGAATATGGAGGATTGGCAGCAACCTCACAGCTTCTATTTCTTACTTACGTGGTGCTCAGGGAGGAAGGTGCTGCTCTCTTGGAGGCCAGGTGGCTGTTGTTGTCCCTCTCTGTTTTCTGGCCTTGATACTTTGGGCTCAGGTGAACCACCTGAATGGTTCTCTCATGCAGCTGAGAACTTTGAAGACCACTAAAGCATCTCCACTCCTATGTTGTAGAGTGAATGGTATTTCACCTAAGAGAGCAAAACACCTTGTCACATATCCATCCTAGCCACTGAAGTAAACCTCCCATTTCTTTAAGACCTTAGATCTGGTGGGTGGCCAATACAACTTTTTGAACTTTTACAAACATTTTAAATAGCAGTGGAGCCCAAGAGAGTAGGGAAAGCAGTTTCGGAGGCTAACCCCTAGATTTAAATTATGGACTTCTTGCTGCCCAAGGCCACCATGTGATCCTCATTATTGTCAATATTTTGAGCAAGATCTTCTATATTGGTCTTTCACCAACTGTAAATGCTGTACTATCTCTAAGGATGGTGTTTTACTTTTGTAGTCTTTCCAACTTAATTGTATTATATCCTAGATTTGGAAAGCAGGAACTTGTATAGTTAGGTTCAAATTCTCCAGACTTTTGCTTGCTACTAAACACCAACTTGTGTGAATCAAGTCCTCTAAGGAGATCCTTCCGTGCCATGCTCATACAGGCAAAATAATTGGGCCACATGCTTGGCAACCACTGAGTTTGTGTACAATAGCTCCATTCACTTGTCTACAGAAAACACCCCTTTGACAGTGATTATAGCTTTCATTCCCCCTCCTCTACTTCTGACTCCTTGCGTTACCATGACCTCATCTTCTGGTCTGTATTTAGAGACACTTTGGACCACTCCAGAAATGCTGTAGGACTCATTTCTGTATGTTAAGGGTCATTTCAAAGACGTAGACAACCCCTGCCCACCAAGGGAAACCATTCTAGATCAGGACCAAAACTAGCTATTTTTATGTCTTATTTGAGCCATCTTACTGTGTCACAACTCAGGGGGCTTTTTCCTTTTGTAGAAATTGGGAACCTTGTTATAAAGCAAGGAGAATAGAATAGGGGGATGAGTTAAAGCAATGGTTCTCAAAGTGTGGTTCCTGGATGAGCAGCATCAGGTTCTCCTGGGCACATGTTACAAATGCAAATTTCTGGCCCCACTGCTGACCTAGTGAATGAGAAATACACAGGATGGAGCTCAGCTTTCTGTTTTGTTTTTTTTTAAGTTTTTTTTTTTTAACGTTTATTTTTGAGGCAGAGAGAGACAGAGCATGAATAGGGGAGGGTCAGAGTGAGAGGGAGACACAGAATCCGAAGCAGGCTCCAGGCTCTGAGCTATCAGCACAGAGCCTGATGCGGGGCTCAAACTCACAGACTGTGAGATCATGACCTGAGCCGAAGTGGGACGCTTAACCGACTGAGCCACCCAGGTGCCCCTCAGCTTTCTGTTTTAACAAGGTAGGTCTTAACGCTTTCTGAGGTTTGAGATCACTAGTACTGGGTCACACAGATATTTAGTAAAATTGATGAGTATTGTTGATTGAGTATAATGAGGGAGAAGGAGAAGCCAAGAGTGAATCTCATATTTCTAATTTTTGATTTATTTCTGAATGGCCTTAACTGATTCTCTACCCTTGTAGGGTAAAAGTTTATTTGCAGATATGCATACCAGTTTCAGGTGGGCAGGAGTCATGATGGGTCATCATTCCAATTTGATGCTCTTATATGTATTGGTTTTATTTTTGTCTTCCCTGACCTAGAAAGAATATGATTATTTTATATTTCTATACTGTTTTTCAAAGAAATCTTCACCTCTTAAAGCACTGGGGGTGTAGGAAGACCCTTGTTTGCAAACATGTAAATAGCAAACAAAATCTCATGGGATTCAGCACTAAGACAAGGTAGTATGTTGTGGCAGTGCAAATCTGGGGGAATAGAAATTAAATATTTCTCAAAGGAGGTGAGATTTGAACTAGGTCATGAAAGAGTGCCAAAAGCAGAAAATGGGCTGTGGGGATGGGTAAAGGGCATTCCAGGCTGAGGTAACAGCAGGCAACTTGAAGGTAGGAAAGCTAAAAATGTAAAGCCAAATGTATTTAGTCTTTACTATGTTTATCTGACGTACTCTGGTACAGTTGAGTCGAATAACAATCTAGTTGCCTAGGAAAAATTGCTGTCAGCAAATTTCAATCACTCTTGACTGCTCAGAAGACTTAGTCTAAACTAAAAATAACACAAAGCTGGTGTTGAATTAAATCTAACTCCAAAAGTATATAACACAAATTAAGATTCTTCACAAAGCAATGGCATCATATAAAAAGGTAGAGTCATGTATCAATCTGTGCTAATTCTGTGGCTGCAGCAACTATGCATATACTTTTGTTTCCAGGGGACCTCATCTCTGGCATCAGCTTATTTATCCGCCCCAAAAAAGAGAGTATCAAATCCCAACATTCAGCTGATGTTTGGAAATCCTTTGGCTGATATAATGCAGCCTAAATGGTGCATTAACAGTTAAGAAATGTGACCAGTGGAGCCCTAAGAGGCACAATTCTGCATCTCTGTTCCCAAACCTAAGTGACCACCAAAAATCGCTTTTCTAGAGGATGGAGGAATGCTTCCCTGATTCCCCAGTGAACCCCTGCCTGCCAGCTCTGAAGTTCCCAGCCCAACACAGGGTGCACTTTGAGCATTCCACACAATGCCAGGCTAGAGCTTTGGGGATGGGAACCTCCAGGAAAGTACTGTTTGGCATTTAGGCAATCAATGTTCGGCAGAATGCCAATGCTAATAGGTTATTTTGCTCTGGAAAAGGAGAAAAAGAAGGGATAGTTTAAAGACTGATGAATAGGGGAATGACTGACAATACAGGCACTCCACTTTGTTGGAGAGATTAAGGAGGCTTGCTGTGAAGTGGTATTATGGGAGCCAGATAAATTAGCAAAGGCCCACAGGCCCAAGACCTGAAAGAAATAGTGGTTCATCAAAACAGCATGCCCCAGGGCACGCTCAAAAGTCTGGCCACTTTCATTGAACTCATAGTAGAAAAAAGCCAAATCATTAGGAACCCTTATAAGCTGGTAGTCCATTCAGGCACTCCATAGTCAGGCAAATTATCCTTTGCCTCCAGGCAGGTGCAAAGCCTTATTTCCATATTGCTTGATTTAACTCCAGGGCCCTCTAGTCTGGGCCTTAGCCTAATTTTGAGGACACCCAAGTGGAAGGGTTGGTTTCACAAGTACCAGAGGATTCCATATACTCTATTCAGGAGATGCCACTAAGATTATTGTTTGGTCAGACATGAGCCAGGCAGATAAGAACATTGATCACAGCATAAGGAAGTAGAATTAATTCATCTAAGGATCTCAAGTACTTTTAGGGGATAATTTTTTTTTAAATTTTTTGAATGTTTATTTTTTGAAGGAGAGACAGAGCATGAGCAGGGGAGGAGCAGAGAGAAAGGGAGACACAGAATCCAAGGTGGGCTCCAGGCTCTGAGCTGTCATGTCAGCACAGAGCTTGTTGCAGGGCTCGAACTCACAGACCATGAGATCTTGACCTGAGCTGAAGTTGGATGCTTAACTGACTGAGCCACCCAGTCACCCCTCTAGGGCATAATTTAGGCTGAAGAAAACATCCAGCCTGCCCTCTTTCAGATTTTTGATTCTAGAAAAATCCAGAATCCTCCAGAGTAATTATGGAATTGGAGGTTTGTAGGGCAGAAGGACCCCATGGGCTGGCAGTGATGCCTGGGATGTTACAAGGCATGTAGAGCCTGCAGTTTCATAGGATACACTCATCCCTACAACAAAATATCATATCAGCTCTTTAGGTGTCCTCTCAGAAGAAATTTGGCTGTATAAAAGATAAAAATCTGATCAAAACATAAGGTAGTCCTAGTACTACAGTGCAACTTAATCTATACCCAGCTTTAGATTCTAGCATTATGTGAAGGTTTTTTTTAAAAAGTGAATGGGAGTTGGCTTGGTGTAGCTTCAGGACATAAGATACTGAACCAACTATTGCAGTGTCAGAATATATAAGCAACATAGCTGATCTGAAAAATCAGTACTTTGCTTATTTTTAAGTATATCTTATTTAGATAAGCTTACCTAAATGAGTACCCACAGTACAGAAAGCACATCTAAGAATTGTTTTCTAATTTGGGTTGACTCAGTTGAGCCTGAGCCTGAGCCTGAGCCTGGTTGACTCAGTTGAGCGTCCGACTTTGGCTCAGGTCGTGATCTCACAGTTGATGAGTTCGAGCCCCACGTTGGGCTCTGTGCTGACAGCTCAGGGCCTGCAGCCTGCTTTGCATTCTGTGTCTCCCTCTCTCTCTCTGCCCCTCCCCCACTTGTGGTCTGTCTCTCTCTCAAAAGCAAATAAACATTAAAAAAAAAAAAAAAAAGAATTGTAGGGGCAGCTGGGTGGCTCAGCCAGTTAAGCTGCTGACTTCAGCTCTGATCATGATCTCGAGGTTTATGAGTTCGAGCCCCACATTGGGCTCTGTGCTGACAGCTTAGAGCCTTGAAGCCTGCTTTGGCTTCTGTGTCTCCCTCTCTTTGCCCCTTCCCAGCTCACACTCTGTCTCTCTCTCTCTCTCTCAAAAATAAATAAATGCTAAAAAAAATTAAATTGTTTTCTAATTTGTATGGTAAAAGAGAACACATATTTCTCATTCTAATTTTTGATATTGGGTACAGTAGACTGATTATTTTTTTAAGTTTATTTTTGAGAGAGAGCAAGCGAGTAAGCACGAGTGGGAAAGTGGCAGAGAGAGAGGGAGACAGAGAATCCCAAGCAGATTCTGCACTGTCAGCACAGAGCCTGATGTGGAGCTCGAACTCAGGAACCAGGCGATCATGACCTGAGCCAAAGCCAAGAGTCAGGCTCTTAACCGACTAAGCTACCCAGGTGCCCCTAGACTGATTATTTTTAAGAGACAGATATAATATTGTCTTGCTGCACATTATATCTTTTACTGTGTCATTATAAAGTAATACAGACTATTCCTACTAAGAATATATCTCACATAAAATATCTTTAGTTTCTGGTTGAAAGAAAATAATCAAAAATGGAAAGCCTTTTCTTCACATCTTGAATTCTATAGTTTTATTTCCCACCATCTTTCCTAACACCATAGCTCTTCTGTCCATCTCTTATGATCTTTGTTTTATCGTAATTTATTCTTGGGCCACTTATTTAATACAATCTCTTATCACTATTTCTTTCTTTTTCTTTTTTTAAAGCAAGCTCTACACCCAGTGTGGGGCTCGAACTTAGGACCCCAGAATCAAGAGTTGCATGCTCCACCGACTGAGCCAGCCAGATATCCCTTCGTAACACCATTTCTAATTGTTATCACTACTAAGTTATACCTTTGCTTATTGTCAAATTCTTTGGTGGACACACCTGTTGGTAGTGGTGGGAGGTGTTAAAAAAGGTGCAATTATAATGTGTATAAATACACATTGGAGCATAATGTGATTGATTTCCTTTAATTTCATTATTTAACACAATAGTGTATATTTTAATTAACTGGAATTTGAGACTATAAACAAATGAAAATATTGTATAAAGTGATACTTTGGGGATGGACTGAGTATGTTTAGAGTTTTCTATTCACTTTTTTTGCAGTTATTTCTTTAAAAAAATTTTTTTTAATGTTTTATTTTTTGAGAGACAAAGAGAGTGCAAGCAGGGGAGGGTCAGAGAGAGAGGGAGACACAGTATCCAAAGTAGGCTCCAGTCTCTGTGCTGTTAGCATGGAGCCTGATGCGGGGCTTAAACTCACCAACATAAGATCATGACCTGAGCCGAAGTTGGACACTCAGCCCACTGAGCCACCCAGGCGCTCCTGCAATGATTTCTTTTTTTTTTTTTTAAATGACAAAGCCTGGATTCTAATCCAGGGCTGTGTTTATTTTTTTTATTTTTATTTTTTCAACGTTTATTTATTTTGGGGACAGAGAGAGACAGAGCATGAACGGGGGAGGGGCAGAGAGAGAGGGAGACACAGAATCAGAAACAGGCTCCAGGCTCTGAGCCATCAGCCCAGAGCCCGACGCGGGGCTCGAACTCACGGACCGTGAGATCATGACCTGGCTGAAGTCGGACGCTTAACCGACTGCGCCACCCAGGCGCCCCTGCAATGATTTCTTAATTAGATTAGATTAGATTAACAGACTCAGTGAGACTCTTCCTGTACTGTAACTTCAGGTCTGGTATTTCAGGACTGGGTCTGCACAGTGGGGGCGCTGCCTATGGCCAGGAGAGTATTTATTTTTGACAGCTGAAGTTGGTGAAACTAGAGGGAGCATTAAGAGAATTGATAAGGAGAAAGAAAAGGTCAAAACCAGAGAAACCTCTGGGATGGAGCAAGATGAACCCTCAGCAGAAATACCTGGTCAGAATCTGGAGTGAGAATCTGGAGAAGCAGGTTGGAGAAAATGAAAGAATGTTGGATGTCTATTTTTTGTTGTTGCAGCTGTTTGTGATAGGAGAGCTTTAATGATTTAAAGGAGTTCGCTGAGGTTGGCCCCCATGTGGGGGTAATTAACATACTCAATAATCGGGGCCCCTGGCTGGCTCAGTTGGTGGAGCATGTGACTTTTGATCTTGGGGTTGTGGGTTCAAGCCCCACGCTGGGCCTAGAGCTTACTTAAAAAATAAAAATAAAATAACTCAACAATCAGTGAGTCATGTTGAATACCTCACTGACCAAGACTCTGCGAGAACATGCTGGAATTGACTCTATGGCCCTCTGCTGGGCCAGACACTATTTCGTGTTGAATCATGGGAGGTGGGGTTCACAGTGGTCCTGGGGAAGAGGGAGAGGCCTCTTAGGGCTGTGGCTATTTGCTGACTGGTAGAGAAATATTTCGATATATATATTTAAAAGTAAGTTGTCCATCTGCTGCTTGCCAAATACAGGGTCTCAATGGTCTAGGTTTTACTTTCCTGTGGAACAGTAGGCGCATTCCTATCTTTCACATGCTTCCAAAATGCAACTTTGATCATTTTCTCTTTTTTAAAATCCTTCAAGATTCTCCCATTACTTACTTGATAA
The DNA here is from genome assembly GCF_014898765.1 of Herpailurus yagouaroundi. Lineage (NCBI taxonomy): Eukaryota > Metazoa > Chordata > Mammalia > Carnivora > Felidae > Herpailurus > Herpailurus yagouaroundi. The sequence goes on along the minus strand of NW_024412415.1, from coordinate 10,771,189 downwards.
CAGTCTTTTAGCATGGCATAGATGCTCTTCCGTTACCTCTGCTGCCTTCCTTTCCAGACTTGTCTCCTGTTGTCCTCCCAATGCATTTTATACTGCTTTGTAGACCATCAGCTTCTCATCATGTTATTCCAAGGTAAACTCCCTCCACAGTGTTGTTCGGCTGTGCTTTGGGGGACCTTATTATAGCATCTACCATATTCACTTGTAAATATTTACTCACATGTCTGCCTCTCACTAGACAACTGTTTGAAGGGCGGAGACTTTGTACAGTTAGTATCTAAGGTCTCACCTAGGGGCTCCATAAATGTTGATTGTAGATATGCAGGAATGAAAACGTTAGCTTTGATAAAGAGGATTGTTAATAATGCAAATGTAAAGTTACCTTTAACTTGAGCTAAATAGATTTTAAAAATGAACAGATTTTTCTGGTCGTTGGGGTGATATTATGGTACTTTAAAAGGTGGTTAGTGGTGATAGGTGTATGATTCTAGGATTGTACTAAAACCCACTGCATTATACACTTTAAAATGGTAATCTGCTCTGTCTCTCCCTCTCTCTGCCTCTTCCCCATTCACACTCGTGTGTTCTCTCTCAAAATAAACATTTTTTAAAAAAAAAGGTAATTGGGGCACCTGGCTGGCTTAGAAGAGTTTGTGACTCTCAATCTCAGGGTTGTGAGTTCCACGTTTGGTATAGAGATTACTTAAAAAAAATAAAATCTTTTTTTAAAAAAAGGTAATCTTATGATATGAATTATATCTTAATTCACATGTCAGTTTCCTGCCTTTGATCATATACCACAGTTATGTAAGAAGTTACCCTTGGGGGGGAAGCTGGGTGAAGCATACATGGGACAATTTAATACTATTTTTACAACTTCTTATGAGTCTATAATTATAAAGTTTTAAAATGTGATTGAATCAGTTTTCTTTAGCAAATATGCTTATTACTTAGTTTGGGTTTATGGTTCAGAATGACTATAGAAAGTTTTCTCACTGATTAGACTCCAGTAACCTTTCAAAATGATGTAGGTTTATAAGTAGATAGGTTTTGACATAACATACTTGAAAATAAAGTCAATTCTGTGATAATAAAAAGGTAAGGTAAGAGTTTAAAAGTAATATCTGGTAGTTTTTTTGCATCTTTATTTTTTGCTGTGATTCTCTGTTCCTCTCTTTGTAAGTTTTCTCTGACATAATTAACTACAATTAAAATGAATGTCCTGACAGATTACACATATCATAATGTGTCATTGTTGTATTTTAGAGAGTTATTTGGTGTAATGTCCATATTACATATTTTAATTTAATATGTTAATTGAGCCATTTAAAAATTTATTGTGTACTTACTGTGTTCTGGGCTCTGTGATAAGCACTTTATGTGTATTCTTCATTTAATCCTACCTGTTTAATGGAAAATGTCACTGTCCCTAATTCCAGATGAGTACAATAAAGCTTAGAAATGTTAAATAACTTGCCTACTTGCCTACTGTCTCACAGCTAGTCAGTGGGGGGGCGCTGGGATTCAAACTCTGTATGACCTCATCATTGTTCTTAGTCATTGCTTTCTGATGAAGCAGGCACTATAGTCCAATGGGAAAAACATTGACTTGGGGGAGTCAGGAGACTTGTGTTAAATGCCTGACTTTCTAGACTGATTAACTTTGAGGGCTTAAGCAGGTAATTTAAGCTTTCATCTGCAAAATGAAGAGGCTCAGAAAGAAGACCCTTCCAGTCTCTTTTAGCACAAATATTCTACAGTTCCTAAGGAATTTGTCCATGGCTCAATAGGGTTTTTGTTGTTGTTGTTTTATAATTTATTGCCAAGTTGGCTAACATACAGTGTATACAGTATGCTCTTAGTTTTAGGGGTAGATTCCCGTGATTCATTGCTTATGTACAACACCCAGTGCTCATCCCAATATGTACCCTCCTCAATGCCCATCACCCATTTTCCCCTAGTGTTCCCTCTGTGAAGGATATTCTTTGCAAACACAAATATTCCTTTTAAGGAAAGAGATGTCAAGGCAGATCTTTGTGACTGCTTCGGTCTGTATTCTGGCCCTTAGTTTTGCAGGATACAAAATACCGTTTTATCTACTCGTTCAACACAGATCAGATTCTGGGGGATTGACTCATGCTAATCAAAATCATAGCTTTTTTAAAATTTATAATTTAGAATCTCTGTTAACTACAGTGGGGTAGTGAATACTAGTTTCTGTCATTATAGGCACTTCTTTAGGATCAGAGACTGGAAGAACAAATTTGAAAGCCATCTTGGAAGGCAAATAGTTTTGAGGGGTATTCTTCGAGGTTGTGTAGAAGCCTTATAAACCATGTCTGTTTCAGAGTACAGAGCTAGTAATTATGTATCTACAAGAATCAGTGTTTCTATCTTGTTTGATTAGTACTTTCTAAATGCTGATAAACTCTGCCCTTTAGTCCTTTCCCTACTTAGTGCAGATTATTGTACATATGTTAACAATACAGTTTTAATTTCTTTTTTTTTTTTGAAGGTATGTCCCAGTTTAGAGGTTACACTCTGTTTACTTTGATTACACTAGAGTGTTTCTCAAGACTGTACTTTAAGTGCCATTTTCTCCCCTAAGTGGACTTGGCCAGATAACTTTCTTTTATTTATGTTGAGTTTTACTGCTTTGTTTTTTTGGAGGGATGGCTTTTTTTTTTTTTAAACTTTGATCTCAAATTCTGCATGGTCCTCATGTATATTACTACTACATTACCACTCTTTTCATAGGCAGTATTACATAATATTGATGACCTTTGTAGGAGGCATGTGCCACATATGTTATAGAACTTAAGAGTGAATTTTGATACATTGTAAATGTTTCCACTATTCTTGGGGTCTCAAGGTTCCAAATACCGTTTTCTGCATTTCTTACAATGTAAACTTGGCTTTTTAAAAAAGTCAGGTTTATTTGGGTACAATTTACATTAAGTTCACTTTTTTTTTAAAGTAAGTTCTAGGCCCAACATAGGGCTTGAACTCACAACCCTGGAATCAAGAGTTGTGTGCTCCACTGACTGAGCCAGCTGGGTGCCCCTAAAAATCACTCTTTCATAGCTGTACAGTTCTTTGAATTTTGACAAATGCGTGTAAATTGTGTAACCATATATAGAATATTTCCACCATCCCATCAAGTTCTTTTTTGCCCCTTTATAGTCAGTCTCCTCTTGCTTCTCTGGGTGTCTGGCAGCCACTAATGTGATTTCTGTCCTTATAGTTTTGCTTTTTCCACAATGTCATATGAATAGAATCATACAATATGTAATCTTTTGAGTCTGGCTTCTTTCACTTAGCATAATGCTTTTTTGAGATACAAATTATGTATCATAAAGTTCGTCTGTTTAAAGTGTACAATTGAACAGTTTTTAGCATATTTATGGAGATGTGCAATCATCAACATAATCTAATTTTAGAACATTTATATCACCCCAGAAAGAAACCTTGTACCCATGAGCAGTCACTTCCGTTTCCTGTCTCCCTCCCCTCAACTCTCTGCCTTAGGCAAACACTAATCCACTTTCTGTCTCTATAGATTTGCCAATTATGAACATTTCAAATAAATGGTATCATACAATACATGGTCTTTTGTAACTGACTTCTTTCACTTAGCATATAATGTTTCTGGGGCTCATCCAAGTAATAACTTGTATTAGTACCTCATTCTATTTTATTGCCAAATAATTTACCGTAGTATGGATCTGTCACATTTTGTTTATCCATTCATGAGTTGTTGGACATTGTGGTTCCACTTTTTGGCTATTATAAATCTTGACAATTTATGTACAAGTTTTTGTGTGGATGTATATTTTCTTTTAGATGTGCTGTGAACATTCCCATACAAGTTTTTGTTTGTTTGTTTTTAGTTGAAATACAGTTGACATACAATACTGTATTTGTTTCAGATGCACAACGCATATATATAATTTTTTGTGTGGAAATAGGCTTTTATTTCTCTTGGATTGATACCTAGGAGTAGAATTGCTGGATCATGTGGGTAACTTGATATTTAATATTTGAGGAATTGCCAGTTTTCCGAAGTGGCTGCATGAGGGCTCCAGTTTCTCCACATCCTTGCCACAAATCCTCACGATTATCTTTTTGATAATAGCCATTCTGTGGGAGTGAAGTAGTATCTCATTGTGTTTTTTTTCTATTTTAATTTGTGTAGTTAACATACAGTGTTACATTAATTTCAGATGTACAATATAGTGATTCAACAATTCTATCCATTACTCAGTGCTCATCATGATAGGTGTGCTCTTAATCCTCTTCACCTATTTCATTCATCCCCCGCCCCCAACCATTTGTTTGTTCTCTATAGTTAAGAGTCTGGTTTGTTTTGTTTTGTTTTGTTTCTCTTTCCCCTCCTTTGTTCATTTGTTTTCTTTCTTTCTTTCTTTTTTAGAAAGAGGTTTTTTTTGTTTTTTGTTTTTTGTTTTTCTTTAAGAGAGCACATGAGCAGGGTTGGGGGGAGAGGGCAGAGAGAGACAGAGAATCTTAAGCAGGATTCACACTCAGTGCAGAGCCCAGTGTTGGGCTCAGTCCCATGACCATAGGATCATGACCTGAGCCAAAATCAAGAGTTGAATGCTCACCTAACTGAGCCACTTAGGTGCCCCTATTTGTTTCTTATATTCCATATATGATGAGATCATACAGTATTTATCTTTCTCTGATTGACTTATTTCACTTAGCATTATACTCTTTAGCTGCAACCATGTTGTTGCAAATGGCAAGATTTCATTCTTTTTTATGGTTGAAATATATTCCATTACACACACACACACACACACACACACACCCCACATCTTTATTCATTCATTAGTCTGCTTCCATAATTTTGCTATTGTAAATAATGCTGCAGTATTATTTGGACACTTGGTCTGCTTCCATAATTTTGCTATTGTAAATAATGCTGCAGTAACCATAGGGGCGTATGTGTCCTTTCATAGTGTTTTTGTATCCTTTGGGTAAACAACCCAGTTGTGTGATTACTGGAGCATTGGTAGTTCTAGTTTTAATTTTTTGAGGAACCCCAATACTATCTTTCACGGTGGCTACAACAGTTTGCATTCTCTCCAACAGTGCATGAGGGTTCCTTTTTCCCCACATCCTCATCAACACCTGTTGTTTCTTGTGTTTTTGATTTTAGCCATTCTGACAGCTATTGAGGAGATGTCTCATTATAGTTTTGTTTGCATTTCCCTGATGATGAGTGATATTGATCATTGTTTCATGTGTCTGTTGGCCATCTGTAGGTCTTACAAAATTTTTTTTTAACCTTTATTTTCGAGGGAGAAATAGAGACAGTGTGTGTGGGGGGGAGGGGTGGAGAGAGGGAGACAGAGGATCTGAAGCAGGCTCTGAGCTGTGAGCACAGATCTAGATGTGGGGTGATCCCACGAACCACGAGATAATGACCTGAGCTGAAATCAAGAGTCAGATGCTTAACCGACTGAGCCACCCAGGCACCCTGCCATCTGTAGGTCTTCTTTGGTGAAATGCCTGTTTATATCTTCTTCCCATTTTTTAATTGGATTATTTGGTTTCTTGGGTGTTGAATTGTAGGAGTTCTTTATATATTTTGGATACTTACCCTTTACCAGATATGTCTTTTGAAATTTCCCATTCAGTAGGTTGTCTTTCAATTTGGTTGGTTGTTTCCTTTGCCATGAAGAAGCTTTTCATTTCAATGTAGTCTCAATAGTTTACTTTTGCTTTTGTTTCCCTTGCTTCAGGAGACATCTCTAGAAAGATATTATGCTCATTTTGGTTTCAGTTTACATTTTCCTAATGACTAAAGATGTTGAACCTCTTTGCATATGCTTTTGTATATCTTTTTTTGAGAAATGTCTATTCAATTTTTTTTTTTTTGCCTATTTTTAAAATGAGTTGTCTTTTTGTTATTGAGTTGTAAACGTTCATTTTATATTCTGGATGCAAGTCCTTTATGAAATAGATGGTTTTGTCAATAGATACTTTCTCCTAGTCTATGGGTTGTCTTTTCATTTTCGTGATGCTGTCTTTGAAGCACAAAAGGTTTTAAAATAATGAAGTCCAACTTAACAATCTTCTTTTTTATTGCTTGTGTTTTTGGTGTCATATCTAAGAAATCAATGCCTAAATGGAGGTTAAGAAGATTTACTTCTGTATTTTCCTCTAAGAGTATTGTAGTGTTAGCTCTTAAATTTAGGTCTCTGGCTCATTTTGAGTTATTTTTTGTGTATGATGTGAGGTAGTGGTCCAAATTTATTCATATATATAAATAAATTTCAATTCCAGTATAATTAATGTACAGTGTTACATTAGTTTCAGGTATACCATATAGTGATTCAACAATTCTATGCATTATTCAGTGCTCATCACAGTAAGTGTACTCTTATTCCCCTTTGCCTATTTAACCCATTCCCCCGTGCAGTTTCCCTCTGGCAACCATCAATTCTATTTAAGAGTCTGTTTTTTTGTCTCTTTCTTCTTTCTTCTTTTGTTTCTTAAGTACCACATATGAATCTTCTCTTGCTCTGTTCTCTCATGATTTGCTGGGTTTCTTAAGTGATATACTTGGATTCTTTATCTTTATTTTTTTATTTGTTATTTTTTCTTTTTATCACCCGTTTTTGTTTCGTGGCTACCATTTGGTTTATGTATAACATTCTATGCATATAAGCAGTCAATATTAAGTTAATGGTCACTTAAGTTTGAACCCATTCTAAAAGCATTAAGTTTTTACTACTTGCCCCTACTCATTTTAGACATATGGTATCATACTATATATCCTTTTATTTTGTGAATCCCTTGAACTGATTTTTATAGATCTACTTAATTTTACCTCTCTTATGCTTCCTACTTTTTGTCTGTCCTTTTCACTCAGAGTCCCTTTAACATTTCTTGTAAGGCTGGTTTAGTGGCCATGAATTTCATCAATTTTTGTTTGTCTAGGAAACTCTATCTTTCCTTCTATTCTGAAGGATAGCCTTGCTGAATAGAGTAATCTTGGTTGCAGGTTTTTTTCCTTTCAGCACTTGGAATATATTTTGCCACTCCCTTCTGGCCTGGAAAATTTCTGCTCAAAAATCCATCATTAGCCTTATGGGTTTTCTCCTGGTGTGTACCTGTTTTCTTTTTTCCTCCTGCTTTAAAAATTCTCTTTTATCACTATTTTTTGCCATTTTAATTACTTTGTGTCTTGTTGTGGAACTCCTTGGGCTGATTTTGTTGGGAGCTCTAGGTGCCTCTGTTTCCCTCCCTAGATTCGGTAACTTTTCAGCTATTATTTCTTCAAATAAATTTTCTGCCTTCTCTCCTCTCTCTTCTTCTGGGATCCCTATAATGTACATGTTATTATGCTTGATGGTTCCTTTAACATATTTTCATTTATTATTATTTTTTCTCTCTCCCGTTAAGGTTGATTTCCCCCCCCACCCTTACTCTGTCCTCCAGGTCACGATCTGTTCTGCTTCTTCTAATCTATGATTAATTCTCCTTAGTATGGTATATATGTTACATTATACATACATATATTTATATGTATACATATATATGTAACATATATATAATATATGTAACACATCATATATATAAATGTTACATATATATAAAATATGTAACACATATAATATATAACATATATATATATATATATATATATATATATATATATATATAAATGTTTACTTTTGAGAGAGGGAGAGAAAGAGCATGCAAGCAGGGGAGGGGCAGAGAGAGAGAGAGGGAGACAGAGAATCCAAAGCAGACTCCACGCTATTAATGCAAAGCCTGACATTTAATTTTGGTTTTTGAGTTTACCTCTGATTGATTCTTTTTTATGTTTCTATCTCCTTGTTGAGGGTCTCACTAAGGTCCTCCATGTAAAGGTACAGTGAGTATCTTTATGACCATTACTTTAAATTCTCTATCAGGCTTATTACTTGTCTCCATTTCTTTTAGCTCTTGCTGTGATTTTGTTAAGATCTTTTATTTGGGACATATTCCTTTGTCTCCTCATTTTGTTTAACTCCCTATGTCTCTTTATATGTGTTAGGAAAGTCAGCTATGTCTCCTGCTTTTGGAAGTAGTGGCCTGATAAAGAAGAGGTCCTATAGTACCCTGTAGTGCAATGTCCCCTGTTCACTAGAACCTGTCACTTCAGGGGTATCTGCTATCTGTGTTGTGTGTACCCTACTATTATAGCTGAGCCACATTTACCTTCAGTCCAGTCAGCTGCAATGGCCCTGTTTGCCTGTTGTGGGCAGGGTTTGAGCCCTCTGTTGTTAGTGGACCAATCTGGGGCTGCCTTGGACTTGAGTTGAGTCAGATCAGGCATTTGCCAGAGCTGTGGTCACACCAAACTGCAAGGCACACTCTGTGCTGTCTGCTAAAAAGCTGTCATTGGTGAGTGGGGGCTGCAGGCAGACCAGATATCTGCCCCCTACCCACTCTTGGGGCCACGGTTGGACTGGTGTGTGTAGTTATCTCACTCTTTCCCCAGGGCAGGAGCCACTTTGGAGTGGTGCTGGCCCCTGTTGGGGTTGCTTGAATACTGCCAGGCTTGTGGCACCACTTTGGATGGACTCCTGACATGGGCATGTTGCGGGGAGGGGGGGGGCGGGCGGTCCGAGAGGGGTCTCCAGGCGAATGCAGAGGTGGGGCGCTTGGTGCCAGAAAGGTTCGAGCTGGTCCACTGTGGGAGGGGACCTGCAGCCACCTGGGAAAAGTCCTGGCAAGGCCAGGATGGAAGGGGTGGGTCTGCAGAAGAGCATGGGGGTGAGGCACACTCTTAGCATGCTAGGTGGAGAATGTTCTGGCTGCACTGGTCCGTGCAGGTGTCCATGTATCTAGGCTGGGGACAGGGGAAGGAAATGGTGCCCACAAGCTCTCTTGTTGTTGGAGAAGTCTTCCAAAGATCCCTGCCTGTCCAGCACATGCTCTGATATTAGTATATACCCCAGGTATTTTTCAAACTATTGTTTCTATGCTCTATATCAGGAAGGCTGTTTGTTGTGCTGTCTTTTTAAGGGTGGGGACTTCAAATTTATTTATTTACATATATATGTATATATACATGTGTGTGTATATATATATTTTTTTAATTTTTTTTTGTGTTTATTTTGCAGAGAGAGAGAGAATGGGGGAGGGGCAGAGAGAGAGAGAGAGACATAGAATCTGAAACAGGCTCCAGACTCTGAGCTGTCAGCAAAGAGCCTGATGCAGGGCTCAAGCTCATGGACTGTGAGATCATGACCTGACTTGAAATCGGATGCTTAACTGACAGAGCCACCCAGGCGCCCCTCCAGATTTATATTTTTATATGTTAATATCAGTTGTCCAATACCATTGGTTAGACTTCTCTTGCCCTGTCATATTGTCTTCATCCCTTTTGTTGAAGATCAGTTGACCATAAGCTTATGGGTTTATTTCTGGACTGTTTATTCTATTCTATTGATCTATTCCATTGATCTATATATCTCAATGCCAGCACTACTCTGCCTGGATTACTTTAGCTTTGTAGTAAGTTTTGAAATCAGAAAGTAGGAATCCACCAACTTTGTTCTATTTCAAGATAATTTTCACTATTCTTAGTTCATTGCTTTCCTATATGAATTTCAGAATCAGCTTGTTAATTTTTGCAAAAAACAAAAAGCAAGTTGAATTTTGATAGGAATTGTATTGAATCTGTAGATTAACTTGGAGAGTGTTGCTATCCCGTTAATGATAAAATTCTTCTGATTCATGAACGTCAGATTTCTTTCCATTTATATAGGTATTTAATTTTTTAAACAATATTTTATGGTTTTAAGTGTAAGCCTAATGCTTTGGAATTCATTCATAATTGGTGTACCTATCAGAGGTTTGTTCCTTTTCAGTGCTGAGTAGTATTCCATTTTATGGATGTATCACAGTTTGTTTATCCACAAGCCAGTTGATAGGAATTTGAGTTATTTCCTTTTTTTTTTTAGCAGTTATGAATACATCTGCAAAAGATATTTGCATGTAAGTTCTTATATAAACATAGGTTTTTGTTTCATTTGGGTAAATTCATGGAAATGGGCTTGCTAGTTTTCAGTAAGTGTATGTTTACCTTTATGAGAAACTGCCAAACTGTTTTCCAAAGTGGCTGTTACCTTTTTGCATTCTCACCATATGAGAGTTCCAGTTGCTCCACATCTTCACTAGCAGCTGGTATTATTAGTTATTCTTTTAAAGCTATTCTGATAGATGGGTACATTTCATTGAGATTTTAATTTTCATTTCTCTAATAACTAATAATAGGGACCATAAAATTAATGGAATTCTAGACTTTTGGAGTTAGAAGAGATATGAAAGAGTTTGTTCCTGGTTTTTATATTGTGTTCCTCAGACATATTTCATGGGCTGTCAGAGGCTGGGAGAGTTGGGGGACTGAGGAACATACTGAGTGGGTAGGGATCTGAGCCCCTGCCCAGAAGGGCTCTAGTTTTACCAGTCTCTTAATGTTGAATCCATGTAACAGATTATTAGAAAAAACGTTTGAAAATGTTTGAAAGTTATTGAGCTCACTCTTCTTTTTTGAGGAGAAACCTGAGATCTAGAGAGGTAAAGTGACTTGCTCAAGGTCATATAGTTTGGAGTAGGCAGATACTTCAGTGTTCTTTTTTCTATATTGCATTATTTTGTCATAATGCTAAAATGGTAGTATTTATTGGCTCATGGAAAAATTACAATGAAAAGTGTGATCAAGATTTGTTAAGCTCCTAATTTTTTTTTTAAAGTTTGTTTATTTATTTATTTTGAGAGAGAGAGGGAGAGAGTGCACATGAGTGAGGGAGGAGCAGAAAGAGAGAGAATCCCAGTCAAGCTCTGCACTGCCAGTGCAGAGCCTGATGCAGGGCTTGAACTCATGAACTGTGAGATCATGACCTGAGCCGAAATCAAGAGTTGGACACTTAGCCGACTGAACCACCCAAACACCCCAAACTCCTAAATTTTTTAGAAAGAATTTTCTTTTATACTGAAAAATAGCACATGGAAACTCAGTCATCTTTTGTGAGTTATCTGCACTAAGAAAGTGGGGGTTATCTTTTCTTTAGGAAACCAGTTTCTAGCACAAAACCTTCTAAAATTACTGTGCTTGGGTTTCTAAGTAGTGTAAAAAATGTGGCACAACTGTCAGAGGTTATAAATGACAGTACATTATGGAAATGGGTGAGGAAACAAGCAGGGATTTGCCATGGGGAAACAGACATTATATTTTGTTATCAGTTTTGACAAATACCGGCACTGGCTCATCAATGTTGAAAGGGTAAAATTGAATTCATTAGTCACAATCATAATGGTTAGAATAAGTTATATTTTGTAAGAAGTGTTCGGTTCTGAAATCCTTCCTTTATTGAAGTTTTTCTAGAAAGTACCAGAGGGTGAAAGCAGTTCTATATTGACAATTCTAAGACTAGCTGCAGGACCGATGAGTAAGCAGTCCATGGTTAGACTGAGCAGAATTTTATTAGAATGCCTTTGGTTGATTTGGATAGAAGTTTAATTTAATAATCATATAGTGGAAGAAGTGTCATATTTTGACTCAGAAAACTTTAAGTCAATCTTGACTCTGCTTCATAGTACCTATGTGACCTTGAATGAGTTGCTTAACTTCTGTGACTTTTCATTTTTTTAAAACAACCAATTGGAAAAAGGTAGTGATAACTGCTCAGCCTACTTCCCAGAGATCCCAGACTTGTATGAGGAGGGGAAAAAATGAGAAAAAATATATATATTAAAGCACTTTGTGAATTTTATTTTTAAATTTTTTTTTTTTTTAAGTAATCTCTACACCCAAGGTGGAGCTCAAACTCACAAGCCTGAGATCAGTAGTCCCATGCTCTACCGACTAAACCAGCCAGGCACCCTACAGTTTGTAAATTTTAAAGTGTTACTCAGCCATCGTGTTTATTATTAATAATAACCTTTGGAATTGTGATATACAGGTTATTATTTTTTTTAAGGTTTTTCTTCCTTTTGTTTGGCCACAATTTACTTGCATTCATTTGGTCTCTATCTCATGTCTTCAGTTTTAGGGGGAAGTTTTGTTCTGTCCTTAGTCCTACTTTTTCTTTCAAATAGATGTCCCTTTCTTACTTCTGTCCATTAGAAGAGATGACTGTGTTAATTTCCCCCTAAGGAAAAGGTGATTTTTTTTTTTTTTTGGTACAGATATTTAGTTTAGAAGCCTGGCTGAAGTGTTAAATAAGCTGCATGTAGATTTTCTTATGTGGCATTGCATTTCTCTTTCTTGTGGTTGAGTTTCCTACACTGCTGCCTTTTTCTCTGGCCTCTTTGCTTCCTTTGGGTGGTTTTAATACCTAATCTGCCTTTACCTTGGTCAATCTGATTTGTTGGTCTGTAAGCGTTCATGATACCTTAACAGAATATGTTTTGTGGACAGAATGGTAGAGTCATATACTTCAGCTCCCCCAGGACTGACAAGAGGAGATTTCATTTGCTGATCTGGCTCTATGTCTGAGATGGAGTTAAGGATCTTTGTCAGTTTTTAGAAACTCTAGATATGGGAAACCGGTGTTTCTTCTCTGTTGGTAAAATGGAAGTGTTTTCCCTTTCTGATACCTGAAGGTGATGAAGTTTTCAATTTTAGTGTTATTTATTTTTCTTCCTGGTTAAGAGGGGGAACATTTTGTACCTGAGGGTTTTCAAAGTCCTTTCCAGTGGCCACTGTCTGTCTTGTCTTATCAACTTCTTTTTATTCAAGTTAATTGAAAAAAATAAAATTGTATATTTTAAATATTACTGAGATAAAGGGGTATTTGGGGGAATAATCATATCTAGTATACAGTACTGTTTAATTCCTAAGAGATCTATTTATGCTTTTTTGTTAAACTTCATTATTTGGAGTCATGTTTAATTAATCAATTAATATTTTAGATTCTTTGTTTTTTAAGTTTATTTATTTTGAGAGAGAGAGAGCATGTTCAGGAGGGGCAGAGAGAGGGAGAAAGAGATTATCCCAAGCAGTCTCTATATTGTCAGTGCGAGGAGTCTGATGCGGGCCTCAAACTCCCAAACTCATGAGATCATGACCTGAACTGAAATCAAAAGTCAGATGCTTGACCAACTGAGCCACTCAGGTGCCCATATTTAATTTATTTATTTTTTAATGTTTATTTTGAGAGAGAGGGAGAGCATGCACATCTGAGCTAGGGAGGGGCAGAGAGAGAGAAAGAGAAAGAGAGAATCCCAAGTAGGCTCCGTACTGCCAGCACAGAGTCTGATGGAGTCATGTTTTAAAAATAAGATCTCATTAGAAAGAGGATCTCTTTTGAACTGCTGGTGGGAATGTGAACTGGTGCAGCCACTCTGGAAAACAGTATGGAGGTTCCTCAAAAAAATTAAAAATAGAACTACCCTAGGACCCACCAATTACACTACTAGGTATTTATCCAAGGGATACAGGTATGCTGCTTCGAAGGGGCACATGCACCCCAATGTTTATAGCAGCACTATCAACAATAGCCAAAGTATGGAAAGAGCCCAGATGTCCATCAATGGATGAAGGGATAAAGAAGATGTAGTATATATATACAATGGAGTATTACTTGGCAATCAAAAAGAACGAAATCTTGCCATTTGCAATTACGTGGATGGAAGTGGAGGGTATTATGCTAAGTGAAATTAGTCAGAGAAAGACAAAAATCATATGACTTCACTCATATTTGGACTTTAAGAGACAAAACAGATGAACATAAGGGAAGGGAAACAAAAATAATATAAAAACAGGGAAGGGGACAAAACATAAGAGACTCATAGAGAACAAACTTAGGGTTACTGGAGGGGTTGTGGGAGGGGGGATGGGGTAAATGAGTAAGGGGCACTAAGGAATCTACTCCTGAAATCATTATTGCACTGTATGCTAACTAATTTGCATGTAAATTAAAATTAAAAAAAAAAAGATGTGGTATATAGGGGTGCCTTGGTGGCTCAGTTGGTTAAGCTTCCGACTTCAGCTCAGGTCATGATCTCGTGGTTTGTGTGTTCGGCCCCGCATTGGGCTATGTGCTGACAGCTTGGAATCTGGAGCCTGCTTTGGATTCTGTGTCTCCCTCTCTCTCCGCCCTTCCCCTGCTCATGCTCTGTCTCTCAAAAATGAATAAATGTTAAAAAAATTTTTTTTAAAGAAGATGTGGTGTATATATATATACAATGGAATATTACTTGGCAATTAAAAAGAATGAAATCTTGTCATTTGCATCTACTACGTAGATGGAACTAGAGGGTATTATGCTAAGCGAAATTTGTCAGAGAAAGACAAATATATGACTTCACTCGTATGAGGACTTGAAGATATAAAACAGATGAACATAAGGGAAGGGAAGCAAAATTATAAAAATGGAGGGGAACAAAACATAGGAGACTCTTAAATATGGAGAACAAACAGAGGGTTACTGGAGGAGCTGTGGGAGGGGGTTAGGCTAAATGGGTAAGAGGCATTAAAGAATCTACTCCTGAAATTGTTGCACTATATGCTAACTAACTTGGATGTAAATTTAAAAAATAAAATGGTAAAAAAAGAGAAAAAAATAAACTTAAAAAACAATGTGAAAAAAATAAAAATAAGATCCCATTTTAAAAAACTAGAGCCTAGTTTTTTTTTTCTTATGTAAGCTCTATGCAATACGTGGGGCTTGAACCCACCACCCTGAGATCAAGAGTCACATGCTTTACTAACTGAGTCAACTGGGGGTCCCTAGAAGCTAGTTTTTAAAAAGTCACTGAATTTAATTCTAAAAGAAAAAAAAAATAGTGTGTTTAGAATTTATTTAAAATGACTGTGGGTTATGTTATACTTTTTATTTTAGAAACAAGTAGTTTATGTAGTTAAATAAAAATGATTTATAGGGATACTGTGTTAAAAGCTAGCAGATGGTTATTTAAGGATACTGTCTTCAGTAATGACATTCTAGTAGGGTCATTTTCTTCACAGCAATATTTTATGGGACGGGTGAGAAGACAGAGCCTGGAATGTGGTAGATGAAGGTCCCTGTGCCAGTTGAGTTACTCATCAGGAAATCAAAGGTTAGCATATACTTTAACGATTTATATCTAGGAGAAAATCGTATCTTGGCATAGAAAAATATGATTTCTAAAAATACTACAGGGTTAGCATTCTCACTGTGCATTATTGTATGCTGTGTAGTATTAGTATATTAAAAACAAAAACAAAAATGATGTGTTCCTAAGTATAGCCCTGCAATTATAATTAAAACTTAATATTGAATACTGAATAGACCAGAGGTAGTCCTAACGAGTAAAATTGGGTAGTTTGAACAGCTTAATCAATGATTTGGCTGGAAATATAATGACTTCTTTAAAATACCACTTATCAGATTACTTATGGTGGGGATTATAAGATGGCTTTCATGTTTTTCAGTAATGTATGCATTAAGTCATATACTGCAATTGGCACCATTTTGTGATAACTTAGTGTATTTTGTGTTTAGAAGTCTTACACAAAAATGCACTAACATACTTTGTGTGTGTGTGTTTAAACATGTCAGCATTGGGGCGACTAGGTGGCTCAGTCGGTTGGGCGTCCGACTTCAGCTCAGGTCATGATCTCATGGTCTGTGAGTTTGAGCCCCGCGTCGGGCCCTGTGCTGACAGCTCAGAGCCTGGAGCCTGTTTCAGATTCTGTGTCTCCCTCTCTCTGACCCTCCCCCGTTCATGCTCTGTCTCTCTCTGTCTCAAAAATCAATAAACATTAAAAAAAAATTAAAAAAAATAAACATGTCAGCATGCATAGACATTAGCAGCTAGAGTAATATTATAGGTATATCTTGAGTCACAGAGTAGGTCACTTTAAAAAAGTTGAATATGAATGGAAGTATTTTAAATGAACCACTTCTAAAAATCTATAGAAAATCCTGTTAAATGAAAAAAGTTGTATATAAATTACAGTAATACATAATTCAACCTTGAGTTTTCATGTTATTCGTATTGTAGTATAAGCAGCTGGGCAAGGTAGCCCTTCCTGGAGTAGCAGACAGAAGCCAGAGGTTTATCTAAGGGCAGAAGTCCTATCAGAAGTGACCATCAGGGGTTAGAGACCCAACCAGCTGTGTTTGCAAGAGGCTCTGGGCCTAGAAATGCTATTGGGGCCAAAAATAGAGAAATGGTATAAGTGTAAGGATTCTCAATTATAGAAAGGGAAAAATCTTGAGAAAATGGAGATGCCTTTCTGTATTCTGAGATGCCTGAAAATATGAACAATCAGGTGGTTTTTTAAAAAGGTGGGAAAAATAAATTTTGAGAAATCTATATTTGAGAAGAAAACCTTGAAAAATAGTATTTGAAAATCAGAAGAAATAGTTCATACACTGATAAAATCTTCTTTCCAAGAATAAAAGGGCATGTAGCTGCTATATACAAGGCAATATGCAAAAGGCTAAGTATTATATTCTACCTCTTTATGTGCTTCAGTAATGAAGTATTTTTTTTTTTTCTATAACACGAAAAGGAGTTTTGGTAGTACTTTATCTAAATAGGGAAATAGCTGTGATTACCACATTTTAAAAAATGTTTATTTAGTTAGAGAGAGAGTGCACACACGAGCGGGGGAGGGGGGGCACAGAGAGAAGAGAAAGAATCCCAAGCAGCCTCCCCGCTGTCAGCGCAGAGCCTGATGTGGGGCTCGATCCCGTGAATTGTGACATGACGACTTCAGCTGAAATCAAGAGTCAGATGCTTAACTGACTGAGCCACACAGGCACCCCACCACATTTTTTAGAAAGTATATTCAGGGCGCCTGGGTGGCTCAGTTGGTTGAGCGTCTGACTTCGGCTCAGGTCATGATCTCACAGCTCGTGGGTTCGAGCCCCAAAGTCGGGCTCTATGCTGACAGCTCGGAGCCTGGAGCCTGCTTCGGATTCTGTGTCTCTCCATCTCTCCGCCCCTCCCCTGCTCATGCTCTGTGTCTCTCTGTCTCTCAGTAATAAATAAACATTAAGAAAATTAAAAAAAAAAGTATATTCAGGTAGTCTAACTGAATTTAGCATTATAAGAGATTATATAACCATAGCCACCATATATGCTTTAAAAATTCCTCATTTTGTTATTGTGTCTTATTGGAGCTCATATATTTTGGTGAGTGCTGATGAAACAAGAAATATGCTCCTGTCAGGTAAAACTCCTATAAAACCAAACCCAGCAGGTCCTGGTGTGGCTTCCCATTCCATCTACATTTACTGGGAAGAGATGTGTACTTGAATATTTTCAGGGTAACTCTGTTCTCAACAGATCTCTGCCAGCACTCCTCTCTTCAATTAACTCTATTTTCTTAGAAACTTCTCTCAACTTACCCCCTCTACCTGATATTGGGTCGCAGAGATTAAAAAAAATTTTCCCTCCTCAAAATACTTTTTTGGGGATTCCAATTCCACGGGAATCATTTGGTTAAAGTTAACCTTCATGTACGGTCTGGAGGAATGGAGGAGAATCTAGGGAACTGTTTTACATTTTCCTTATGTAGGTGTAGATTAAAGGATGTAGAGCATCATGAAGAATTATGTGCATGGTGAGAATAAAAGATAATTTAAGCCTTCCAAGTAGCCAGGAGTAAATAGAAGAGAGTAAATCCGAGTGTAATACAGGAGCCAGAAATAAGCGTTTCATTAAGTGCTGAAGTTTTATACTTTCACTCTCTGTTGAATAAAATTAACGTTGGCTCACCCAGAGCTCGTGCATTTTCCATGTGAGCTCTCTGAGGCTGGCGATTGCACATGAGCGCAGGAAAGATCAAATAGAGCAATTTGAAGTAGTAAGCAATGGGGAGGAGTAGCCTAGGTGATTCTGCAATGATATCGATCAGGGAACAACGGGGAGAGAAGAAACCTTTGAAGTAAAGGAAGTCTGTAGCAGCAGATGAGTAGTACGATGGAATAGCACTTACTTAGCTTGGCAGAAGAGGAATTAGGGCATTCAGATTAACACCTCAGAGAGTGTCGGAAGAGAAAGAATGGGTAGAGGTGGAGTAAACATAAAATCTGAACTATCAAAATGAATTATCGTAGGGAATTACTTAACTCCAATTCTTTGCATTGTCCCAGCCTCCAAGTAAAATTGCACCTACAATTTTCAGTCTTAACTCTCAAAAACATTGAAATTGATTCCTGGGTTCTGATTGGGAAATGAAAATATAGTTTATGTTTACTTTCAGATAGTAGAACTGTTAAAAAAAATTTTTTTTACACCAGATAACTGTTCTTGTCCTTACCATTATAGTTCAGTTGTGTTTGCCACCAAAAATAAAATTGGCTCTAACACACAAGAATCAAAGACAAGAAGTCTAAAATTCATTTTAATTTGGCAATGAGCAAGTCTATATGCATGATTCTCCCACTAATCCTTGTGGGAACTTAATCAAATGGGTGATCTTCTATATGAAAGAATTTTAAATTCAGAAGGATCCTCATATGTAGTCTAGTCTGACTTTAAAATTTTAGAGATTAAAAGAAGTTGGTATTAATTGCATCACAAAATCAATTTCCTTTTAATAGGGAAATCACTCAGAAAGCATGAGACTTATATTTAAGCTATATAAACTTTGGCAGGGTCTGTTCTGTTGAATGTTTTCATTATCTTGCTACAAGAGTTGTGCTTATTTATTTATTTATTTATTTATGAAAGAGTGTGCATGTGAGTGGGAGAGGGCCAGAGGGAGAGGAAGAGAGAGAATCCCAAAGTAGGCTCTGTACTAACAACGCGGGGCACGCCAAACCACAAGATCATGACCTGAGCCAAAATAGTCTGATGCTTAACTGACTGGCACCCCGAGAGGTATACTTTCTAAATGCAGACAATTTGATTTACTCTAACAGTTTGTCCTACAGTTAAATAAATTATTCTCCCTTTTCAATGAAGAATTGCTTATCTATTAATTGACTAGTCATAGAGTTTCTAGATGCTTTACTTGATTGGAAGATTGTACTGTTAATTGATCTAATAGCCACAGTGTGTCTTAGAACAGAGGATAAATAGAATCAATGTCTGCTTTGTTGAACATGGGCTTTCCCTCAGTGGCTCTATAATAAATTTGAAGTTACATTGTATTAATGAAATGCATCATTAAAGTGCTTAGAATGCCTGAGAGAGGGGCCTTGGAATGGATGTCATTCAGTTACCCAAAAAAGCTTTACAGAGTATCTTTTATGTGATAGGCACTAGGCCAAGTACAGAGGGTGAGGAATAAAGTCTTGGCCCCAGGATCCATGTGCTAGGGAAGAGAGAGCATTGTTGCTGTGCTCTCCTTCCTGGACCATGGTTAGCAGTGTAAGTACTTTTTACTACTGAGCATTTTTCTTAACCCAGGGCTCTGGGCCAGTACTAGTTGCTTGGTGATGGAACCTCTGGGCCCTTTTTTCTACTGTTATTATATTGAAATGTCCAATTGATAGACAGATTCATTAGAAAAAAAATTACAAATGAATTAGTTGGATTGAAAGATACTGGAAGAAAGTAAATCTATTGTCATTTGGTTCAGTTGGAATGATTCATTGATGTTCAAAAGTATTGACTAAGTTTAGAGAAGAAACTCAGTAGATGATTTCTCACTTTGGATAAACATTAATTTCCAAATAGCAGTAATGAAAGTCACTAGAAGTAACTAGAAGTATTTATGTAATATTTGCATGGGGAGAACTTTCTAAGCATAAAGATGATGGAAGAAATCAAAAAGGAAAAGATCAAAAGATGTATCTGTTACATGAAAATTAAAAATTTCTTCATGGCAAAACATCAAAAACAAAAGCTGGAAGGCAAGCATAACTTCAGAAGAAAAATTTGCAGATAATATGGCAAAAGATTAATATCCTTAGTAATAATAATGAAAACTCATTATCTAAACACTAAAAAAGAACCCAGTAGCTCAATGGGGGGAAATGCCCCCAAATGGACAATACAATTAGGAGTTACAATTGGCTAATGAACATGTGAAAAATGTTTACTTCACCTTCATTAGTAAGCAAGAAACTGTAAGTTAAAACGAGATGCCAGGTTTTATGATAGTAGTTAGCGAAAAAAAAAATTCTCAGTTATGATAAGAATACACGGAGTGCATGTTTAAATTGGTATAGTCCTTCTGAAAAGATTGACAACTTCAGGAATTCCTTAGGACTCCCTCCTAAGGAAATGATGAAAAATACAAGAATAATTTTTATACCAAGATGTTCCTTAGAACACTATTTATAAAAGTGAAAAAAATTGAACATGTATAAAATAGAAGAATGGTTACATAAATGTTATATATGGTACATCTGGTATGTTTGTGTTCTCACTAGAGGCTCTCGGGGAGAACCTGTTCCTTGCCTCTAACAGCTTCTCCTGCCTTCAGGCACTCGTTGGCTTGTGGCTGCATCACTCCAATCTGCCTTCTCCTCTTCTGTGTGTAACCTTCCTCTGCCTCTCTTTTGTAAGGATAATTGTGGTTGCATTTAGGACCCACTTGAATAATTCAGAATAATCTCCTGGACTTAGTTTATCCTAATCACATATGTAAAGAGCCTTTTCTATAAAAGGTGACATTTACAGGTTCCAGGGATTAGACCCGATATAGTTGGAAGCACTTATTCAGCCTATCACAGAAGGTAATACATTAAAATCTTCATGGTGATTATCTTTGGGTATAATGATTATGCAGAATTTTAATTTTATTTCTTATATCCTTCTGTCTTCAAGGAGGACTCAGGGAAATGATATTATTAAGTCCAGGAGCTGCTCTTAAACTATATTACATATGATTTAAACCTTTTCAAATTTCTTGATTATCAGGTCTCTCTGCTTAAATGTTCAGAAGGGATTTGAAAACATTAAAAAAAGGGATTTTCTCCCCTCCACTTTTATGATGGTTATTTGATTTAGAGGCTGTACACTACAAGGACAGTTAAACAGAACTCCTTTTATTATTTTTCCTCCCATGGGTTGTTTTAAAAGATTTTTTAACCAAGATATTTGGCCAAATATATTACTATATTTAGTAATAATTTTCCTATTTTAATGAATGAAGGACATATAAATTTCAATGATAATATCTGTACATTACAAAATAATTGAATACAAAGAAATCCTAACACTCAATGTAGAATTTCCATTGGGCTCTTCAAAATATTGAAAATACCTCATAGATTATCACTCTTATTCCCTTTGTGGGTAGTTGTTTTAATGGGTGTTTTCAATTCCTAAATGTCTTGAGAACTCTGAGAACACTCTTAGAATTTATTTCTTGAGGGGTGCCTGGGTGGCTAAGTCGGTTAAGCATCCTACTGTTGATTTCAGTTCAGGTCATAATCTCCCAGTTTGTGAGTTCAAGCCCCACTACGGGCTCCATGCTGACAGTGAGGAGCCTGTCTGGGATTCTGTGTCTCTCTCTGTCTCACTCTCTCTCTCTCTGACCCTCCCTTGCTCTCTCAAAATAAATAAATAAACTTAAAAAAAAAGAATTTCTTTCTTGAAATATTTTTAAAAAGATGCTTTATTTCAAGTTATTCTTGTCTTTTTTAGGATGACTTTTTTTTTTTACAAAATTAATAATTGAATCCAAAACTAGACTTGTAGGTTTGTCATCTTTAATAAAATCATTTCCTGCTTTTGTCAGGGTCCTTTCACTTTTGTACAGCATTCAGAATTTCTCTTTTCGTGTTAGTAACTACCCCAATTTACCTTTCATCTTCAGCTTACTTTCTACCTTGCTTAAACTAGTTTTTAACTTTAGAAAGCAGTAAAGGTCCCATTTCATTCTGCTGGACAGAGAGCAACGTGGTAAACCATTAAGATCTAAAGACAGGAAAGTTCAGCTGGGTGGTTGTTACTGCAAGAACAAAGCAGGAGCTCACCCGTTTTCTTCTCGGATATGCTAGTTCTTGAAGTTGTCTTTATTCGTTTCTAGCATCCCTCTGGAGTTTGGATACGTCAGGTTGCTGGAAGGTTGAAATTGTGTTCTTATCCATTTGAGGATTTTGGTCTCTAATTTTGCTACCATTGGCTACTTCTACCAGCCCCTGTTTATCTGTACTCCTTTGAATTCCCCACGTCCTTTCTTAAAGAAGCAAAGCGGATGAGGGGGAACTTGAATATTAAGTTTGGGACTACATAAAAAATGGTTAGCTTGTGGGGTAGGGAGGTAAATTTCAGTTCTTTTGGTTATTTTGTGTTGTTCAAGGTCTGGGTGTACTTCGGTAAATCATAGTGACTCTTTCCCACACATGTGTTTTATTTTACAGTAGAACTATAGCATAGCAGGAAAAAATTTTGCCTCAAACAACAAATGTGATATGACCAAGTTCATGGTTTCATTTCTGAGGTTTATGATGTGCTGCAGTATATGGTTCCCTTCTGTTTTATACATATTGGATAATATCTCCATAATTTATCCAGAATAGTATTAGTTCAGTGCTACTAGCTATTTATAAGTGAACTGAATTGACTTTCCTTAGTATGGGTGTAAATGTGTACTCTGATTGCCTGAGAATTTTAATATTTTTAACTTTTAATTATAGTTAATTATCACTGTCTTTGACTGGAATCCATGTACTTGGGAAATATGCTTGTAAAGCGACCACAAAATAGTAGAGTTAAGCAAATCTATTATTTTGAAAATCTCAAAAGCCTTACAATAGGTATTAGAATCTGAGATGTGGCAAGGATGCTTTTTTCAGCATGACCAGAGGAGATGCAGTGGAGATACAGCCTTTATGCCCAAACTCTATCAGTGGAGTTAGGGCTAGAATTCTGTTTTATATAGGAGTGTTAGGATTTTTTTCTGAACCAATATTTCTTCTATATTTTGAAATATGTGTGTTAATGATAGCTTTTTTAATATTCAGAAGCTGAATGGACTGACTGTAACAGCCTTTAGCCATATTGTTTATAAAGCTTGAAACTCATGAAAATAGGTTTGGAGAATGACCTTTCTCCTGTAGGATGAATTACCAAAGGTTTAAAACTGGCCACAGCTTTGGAATTGCTATTGAGTTAGGAACTTAGTTGATTTAAGAGAGAAGGTGGCACTAAGTAGCATTCTGCTTTTTATTGAGTTACACTACAGTGATATTGCTAAACAAAGGAGAAACAATAATGTATGTATATATTGCCTGAGTTATTTTCTCTGAAGAAATTTTCAGGGAAAAGATGGATTTTTCTTATGATTTTCTTGTGTCATTTGGGAAGGATCAATAATGTTGTCTTTATTTTTACTAATGTACCAAAAGGGGATACTGAAAGAAAAATTAAATATATGTATCTCAGTATATAATGGTTTTTAAAATAGAATAAAATGTTTTATGATAGAATACATGATTTCCTTCACATTGTTTAAAAATTCTTACTATTTTAGCTTCCAGAAAGTAGAGTGTAAATATTTTGGTAAATTTCTGTGTTTCAAAAGGTTTCTGTAGGAGACAACGCAAATATCCATCAATTGGTGAAAAGACAAATGTGGTATGTCCATAAAATGGAACATTACTCATCAATAGAAAGGAGTAAACCACTGATACATGCAACAACATGGATGAGTCTAAAATGCATTATGCTAAGTGAAAGAAGCCAGACACAAAAGAATTACATCAATATAATCCCATTATATGACATTCTGGAAAAAGCAAATCACAGGGACAGAAATCACATTAGTGTTACCAGGAACTATAGATGTGGAGGAGGAATTGATTACAAAAAGACAAAAGGTGAAGCGCCTGGGTGGCTCAGTCAGTTAAGTGTCTGACTTTGGCTCAGGTCATGATCTCATGGCTCGTGAGTTCGAGCCCTGCATCTGGCTCTGTGCACCGAGCCGGGAGCCTGCTACAGATTTTGTGTCTCCCTCTCTCTCCCCACCCCTCCCTCACTTGTGCTCTCTCTCTTTCTCTCAAAAATAAACATTAAGAATTAAAAAAAAAAAGACACAAGGCAACTTTTTTAGGTGATGGAAACATTCTGTATCTTGATTGTGGTAGTGGTTATGTGACTGTAACATTTGTCAAAACACTTTACTTAAAAGGGTGAATTTACTTTTTGTAAATTGTACTCCATTAAATCTGACCCTCCCCCAAAAGTTATGGTGTACTGAGTGGGTCCTCAACAAATACTAATTTGCTGGAGTTAGATTAATATCTGCTACCTTCTGGCCACTAGCTCATTGTTTCAGAGTCCTTAGTTGCAAGCAACAGAAACTGACTTTGGCTGGCTTAAACAGAAATTTATGGAAAGGACATTGAGTAGCTCAGAAAATTTATAGGAAGAATATAGAGCAGGCTTGGAAAATGGACAGTAGCAACACAGGCTAGGGAACACCCAGAACTCAGAATAACCCTACAGACCCTGTCTGGAGAGGATACTTCTGCCTCTGCCTGTGAACTCTGGATGCCACAGCTTGTCCCACTGTCACCAAGGGTACTGGAAACTAGGCATCTGTGCCACATTGCTGCCAGTTCTGCCCCTGTAACTTGATACTGGTGCTGCAACTATCTTCGCTGCTTGCATCTGCTACTAGAATGTATTCTCCTTGGTCCCTGCTTCTTTACTGTTACAGCTTTGGAGTCAATATCTAGGATGGGAATGTCTAATTGGCCAAGCCCAAGTCATATGTTAGCTGCAAGGGAGGCAGGGAGAGTGCTTGTCTGATATTTTCAATTATAGTATCTCCCACCAAGACTCATAAAGTATGTAAGGCAGTCCATATACTTACTGGATGGAAAATTTCATTACATGTATGTATCCATCAAAATATGAACGGAGTTTTAAAACTTAATTTCTGTACCCCTTCCTTATCCTATTTGTGAATGGACCGGTGTAGTGTTAATTTTTATTATTGTATGATGCTATTTATGAGTGTGTTACAGTCTAGCTTCATATATGATCTCTGATCTTTAGGCTGATTTTTTAAAGACATTATTTTTCTTCAAGTAGTTTTAGGTTTACAACAAAATTAAGAGGAAGGCAGAGAGATTTCCCATATACATGCATAGCTGCCTCCATTATTTAGGCTGATTTTAGTTTGAAGAATAGTTCTGAATCTGCAAAGAATGACCAATAATATGTGCTTTGTGCATGGTAAGTAGTCAGATGTTGTTAAATTCATAAAAGTTAGGAAAAGTATGTTTTTTAAACACATAAATGTACTTAAAGTACAAAAATAAACAGTACACCAGAAGAATGTACTGTGATCAAGTGGGGAAATGTGATTTTCACTGGGAAATGTATTAGTAGACAGTAATATCAAAAAGTCAGATGAGAAAAGCTCAGGCTTGTATTCTTGGAATCTTCTGAGATGATGATAGGCACTAGTAAGCCCAGATTTTCAGGGAAACCAAAGAAAACACCATTGTGTGGAAGGAATTGAGGCTACAGATATAAAAGGTGAGGAGGATAGTAAGAAGCCAGAGAGAAGCCTCTTGTCTTTAGTTTGTCTTTGCTCAATCTGTCTTGCTTTGCCAAGAGGTGGTGCAACGGTTAAAGAGCACCATAAAGGTAGGCACAGATTTGAAAGACTCCCTCTTAATAGTAGAAAGGCAGAGGTAGAGAATATGGGGTTAAAAAATGGATGATGATGTCCATCCACATTTAATTTGGCTCATGTGGAATGCAGTGGAAGCACTTGACTGGGTAACATTCAGGGCTCTAGTCAGCTGCACACTGTCCCCATGCAACAAGGAAAGTGGCCTTGTTAAAAATCTTAGCACGGCAAAGAAAGGAGAGGGAGACACATAGCAGCCTTTTACCTTTGCCTGAGACCCAGCAGAAGTTGTTATTCACTAGACACTTTATTCTCTTTCAGATCGATAAAGAATGAACACTTGGGCATTTAGCTTCATGTGGGTTCAGTTTGCAGTCTGATCAGCAAATGGTGGAATATCCATATGCACTGAAGCGAGGTTCATAGCAGCTCAGCTTTGAAGAGTCCAATGAGGATGATGAATAAGTAATAGGACTTTTAATAAGTTACTAAAAAACTATTTGCCCACGTACTCTCTTCCAGGAACTATTCATGTACACAGGGTGTAGCAAGGAAGGTACATAGGCCTGTTGCCTGCTCTTGAAGAGTTCTCAGTCTACTGAGAAGTAGACACACTGAGTACAATCCAGAAATGCTGTGTGCTTTCCCTAATGTCCTGAGAGACTCAAGCATAACTTAAGCCCTGAAGATGCAGAGCTGTGGGGAACATGGGAGTCTTAAGACAAAGGAACATTTTTATTTTTTATTTTTTATTTTTTAAATGTGTATTTACTGGAAGGGAGAATCCCAAGCAGGCTCTGTGTTGATCTCACAAATCGTGAGATCATGACCTGAGCCCATATCAAGAGTCATATGCTTAACTGACTGAGCCACCCAGGTGCCCCAAGAACATCAGATTTTTAGCCTGGAGGCAAGGCAAAAAAAATACGGCTTTAAAGAAGAGCACAGAAATCCCAAATTGGCAAACTGTAATAAAAAAGCCGAGAGAAGAAATTCAGTGTTAGACAATGAAATGTAAATATAAAGACCAAGAGAAAGAAGGAATATTAAAAAGAAATTAAAATACTGCCTGTGTGTTGTATAAAGAAATTAAATTTTAATAAGGTTAAGTCGCTTTCTCAGAATCACAGAGCCAGTGATTAGATCCTAGGCCATTTGATTTTCAGAGCCTGATTTCTTAACCATTCATTACACATTACTGCCCCTTTAAATCAATGAGAGGTATAATTCTGCACATTAAAAAAATTCTTGTCAATCTTGTTTGTTTTCTAAGTGATCTGTTTGTTGTTAGTTTCATGATATTAGTTGAGTTTGTGCTTTGTACCTTATTTATGTGTTTTGGTTTTTTTTTTTTTTTTTGGTATACAAATAGATCAATTATGTAGTTTCTGATTAATCTTGATTTTCTAAACATTTCTGAAATGTCCCAGGTATATCAGCCGTACTTTGTTTACCAGTATTTGACTTTTAAAAGATAACAGTTTTATTGAGATAATTTACTAACTGTAAATTCACCATTATAAGGAGTATGGTTGACTGGTTTTTAGAGTAATCATTAAGATGTGCAACTATTACCACTCTTTGTTTTAGACCATTTTCACCACCCCTACACTACTCATTTTCTCCTACCACCAGTCTGTGGCAACCACTTAATCTACTTTCTGTGTTGATAAGTTTGCCTGTTTTGGACATTTCATATGGATGGAACTATATTGTATGTAGCCTTTTGTGAATAACTTCTTTCAGTAGCATTGTGTTTCCAAAGTTCACCCATGTTGTAGTATGTATCACTACTTCACTCCTTTTTTAAAAAATAATGTGGTAAAACATACTTAAAATACAGGTCTATGGCATTAGATACATTCACATTGTTGTGCTTCATTCCTTTTTATTGCTGAATAGTATTCCATGGTATGGATATACTACCTTTTGTTTATCTAGTCATCATTTGGTAGACAGTGGACTATTTCTACTTTTGGCTATTATGAACAGTTCTCCTAATGAACTTTGACCTACCAGCATTTGTTTTTGTTT